>NC_054568.1:1582960-1612960 GCF_017654505.1 Polyodon spathula | reverse complement strand
CCTGACACTGCCAGCTGCAAACAGTCACCTTTTCACACACACACACACACACACGAACACACACACACACACACACACACACACACACACACACACTGCGTTCCTCTCTCTTTTTAGACATTAAAAACAAACGTTACCCACGCCTTCATCAGTGTTACTGAAACTAAACTGATTGAAGCAGACCAGCGTTTGGGCCCTAGTGCTTCATCAGTGTTACTGAAACTAAACTGAGTCAAGCAGAGCAGCGTTTGGGCCCTAGTGCTTCATCAGTGTTACTGAAACTAAACTGAGTCAAGCAGAGCAGCGTTTGGGCCCTAGTGCTTCATCAGCGTTACTGAAACTAAACTGAGTCAAGCAGAGCAGCGTTTGGGCTCTAGTGCTTCATCAGTGTTACTGAAACTAAACTGAGTCAAGCAGAGCAGCGTTTGGGCTCTAGTGCTTCATCAGTGTTACTGAAACTAAACTGAGTCAAGCAGAGCAGCGTTTGGGCTCTAGTGCCTTCATCAGTGTTATTGAAACTAAACTGAGTCAAGCAGAGCAGCGTTTGGGCTCTAGTGCTTCATCAGCGTTACTGAAACTAAACTGAGTCAAGCAGAGCAGCGTTTGGGCTCTAGTGCTTCATCAGCGTTACTGAAACTAAACTGAGTCAAGCAGAGCAGCGTTTGGGCTCTAGTGCTTCATCAGCGTTACTGAAACTACCAGCGTAAACAGTTGCTTAATGCTTGTTTATTTTCTAGTTGTTTCTAAGTGTCTGGTGGCTCCCTCTGATCAGGTTCAAAGTGCATTCCATTCTTCCGCACTCTCTTGCTGTAACAGTTGCACAATGAGTGCAAGAAAAAGTACACCCTCAACTTAATAAGAGGCAGCCACTGTACACTTAGGGCACTGTCACACCTACTTCATTTCAGCTGATCTAATTGAGATCAGTCGATTGAATGGGACCTTATCAAGCAAAAATCATCCCATAGGAATGAGCCAGTAGGCACCCACTAGCCTACTAACCCCTAAATCTACCCCCTACCCCTAACCCTAATGTCTACAACTAGCCTAATCTCTACCCCTAAACCTAACTGTGTTACTATTAAAGTCATTTTTACTATTATTTCAACACTGCTTCTTTAGCGCCCTCTAGTGGCCACTACATCCGATGTCCATTAAAGTGCTTGATCCGGACAGACTCTAGCTGTTGGCAGGTTAGTAGGTGCCTACTGGCCCATTCCTATGGGATGATTTTTGCTTGATAATGTCCCATTGAATCGACTGATCTCAATCAGATCGGAGTTTGTTTGATCCTCTGATGCGGATTGAAGTGCGGTTCATTTCGCTTGAGGTTCTGTGTGAATCCTCTGAGAACTACACCATCGCACCAGGATGCGAATCCAAACTAGTGAGCCGAGATCACTTGGAAACGAACCGTTCCCAACAGCAAGGCAAATTGTGGAAGTGATGTACTTCAGCAGGGCTTGTCAAAACACAATACAGTGACAGACACACACAGACAAGAACGCCATAACTTCACATCTACACAGCACATCACAAACACATAAAAACCATGGGCTGATTTATAAACTGGTGCAGCCCGGGCTAGGCAATGAAATGACGTTAATAATTAATACCAGTGTTTGAGATTTACCACTGAAACATGCGTGTTCTTTAAACATATAGCAAAACTGTCACAAAAAAAACCAACAGGAACAATCATTCTAATTATAATAATATACACTCACAGGGAAAACAGTATGTGAGACAAAGTGCCACACTGCTCAATCTACAGCGTGTCGACACCTGAGCTTAGTAATCCAGCTCCAAGCCATTATTATTATTATTATTATTATTATTATTATTATTATTCCTATTCTGGTAACACGTTATATTAGGTTGCTGCTTATTAATGTTTATTGATGTATAATAGGTGCTTAATAACTATGTTATAGATTATTAATAAAGCATTATAGATAATTTATAATCATGCAATAGCCATTCAGAACTGGGCAGATACATGGCAAATGACATTTAATAGAGAAAAGTGTAAGGTACTGCACGCAGGAAATAAAAATGTACATTATAAATATCATATGGGAGATATTGAAATTGGAGAAGGAATCTATGAAAAAGACCTAGGAGTTTTTGTTGACTCAGAAATGTCTTCATCTAGACAATGTGGGGAAGCTATAAAAAAGGCTAACAAGATACTCGGATACATTGTGAAAAGTGTTGAATTTAAATCAAGGGAAGTAATGTTAAAACTGTACAATGCACTTGTAAGACCTCATCTTGAATATTGTGTTCAGTTCTGGTCACCTCGCTATAAAAAAGATATTGCTGCTCTAGAAAGAGTGCAAAGAAGAGCGACCAGAATTATTCTGGGCTTAAAAGGCATGTCATATGCAGACAGGCTAAAAGAATTGAATCTGTTCAGTCTTGAACAAAGAAGACTACGTGGCGACCTAATTCAAGCATTCAAAATTCTAAAAGGTATTGACAGTGTCGACCCAAGGGACTTTTTCAGCCTGAAAAAAGAAACAAGGACCAGGGGTCACAAATGGAGTTTAGAAAAAGGGGCATTCAGAACAGAAAATAGGAGACACTTTTTTACACAGAGAATTGTGAGGGTCTGGAATCAACTCCCCAGTAATGTTGTTGAAGCTGACACCCTGGGATCCTTCAAGAAGCTGCTTGATGAGATTTTGGGATCAATAAGCTACTAACAACCAAACGAGCAAGATGGGCCGAATGGCCTCCTCTCGTTTGTAAACTTTCTTATGTTCTTATGTTCTTATAGATGGAATTTCAGTTTTATAATTCTGTCTATGGCAATTGCATGGTTATAAACCACCTATAATGCTTTATTAATACTCTATAACATAGTTATTAAGCATCTATTATATATTTATAAAACATTTATACAATATTAATAAGCAGCATCTTAATATAAAGTGTTACCGTTATTCTCATCTATATTTGACTTTTCTTGAAACGTCTTCTAAACACCAGCCTCAATGCCTGCCCTATTCGGCAATGAATTGATGTTGTAATCACCAAACAAACTAAAAGAAACCGGACAACACATCACGCAGCCTATAATGTGATGGAAAAGCAGAGAGAACATTGGCTCTAGCAGTCAGCAAGAGAGCAAAGCGCGTTTGGGAAGTGCAGGGAACCAGGTGTGAAAGTGCCCTTAGAAACTAATTCTAATTCAGTAAATCTAAAAAAAAAAGAAAACCTGTCATGAATGCACTCATTCTGTTTCTATAGAAGCAGCTGTGGTTGAAAAGTGTCATTGAGACTCTGAGTGTGAGAGCTACACTCTCAGCTGCATTGTAAGTGTAGCTGCTGGGTTCCAATGGGGATGTGGTTTATAATATCAGTCTGTTCAGACTCTCCTGGTAATAATAACCTGTAAGATGAGGCTTTTGGTAACACGTCTCTGAGAGCAGGAAGAGACTCAACATGATGTCATTGCAGTTGTCTCAGAGGAGGGGTAGCATGGCAATGCTTCTTCAGTTGGAGTCTGCAAACACAGCCTGACTCAGTATTCAAACGAGTGACACGCGCCTCTTCATTTATGGCACTTAGACGTTTTTGTATTACTTGTTTGTTTGTTTTACGAAGTATGTGAGAGACTTTTTTTGTATTTGTGTGTTTCTGTCTTCAAGGCGTGTTGCACCCTATGGAGTTATACCTGCCAAGTGTAGTACACACTTGTGGTTGATGTAAAATGCCCGACTGATTAGGCAACGTTGAAGCAGGCGTATGACAGTTCAAAATGAAATTAGCTGAAGAATGTCATTACCAGGCTTCATCAGAACTGAATAAGCAGTTCTCTTCATATGCTTGCATGACCACACTACAACATGGTGTCTATAAAAAGTTATCTAGTGCGCTGGCATTGCCTGCTGTATGCTGGGCAGAGCTTTGCTGTACTGTGTTGTACACAGGACAATGTTGGCGGGACCACACTATATAACACTAATATAAAACCCTGTACAGAACTACAGCGGCTACCCACCATGGTGTCTATATAATCCAGTTGTGCTGGCCATGCCTGCTGTGTGCTGTATCTGTGTGTGACAACGCTGTGCACGCTGCTAGATCTAGTGTATTATATCTGTGTGTGACAGTGCTGTGCACCCTGCTAGATCTACAGTGTATTATATCTGTGTGTGACAGTGCTGTGCACCCTGCTAGATATACAGTGTATTATATCTGTGTGTGACAACGCTGTGCACCCTGCTAGATCTACAGTGTATTATATCTGTGTGTGACAGTGCTGTGTACTCTGCTAGATCTACAGTGTATTATATCTGTGTGTGACAGTGCTGTGCACCCTGCTAGATCTACAGTGTATTATATCTGTGTGTGACAGTGCTGTGCACCCTGCTAGATCTACAGTGTATTATATCTGTGTGTGACAGTGCTGTGCACCCTGCTAGATCTACAGTGTATTATATCTGTGTGTGACAGTGCTGTGCACCCTGCTAGATCTACAGTGTATTATATCTGTGTGTGACAGTGCTGTCCACCCTGCTAGATCTACAGTGTATTATATCTGTGTGTGACAGTGCTGTACACCCTGCTAGATCTACAGTGTATTATATCTGTGTGTGACAGTGCTGTGCACCCTGCTAGATCTACAGTGTATTCAGTTACATTGGAAGGAGTTGGCTGGTATTTCCAGACTGTGTTTAATGAGGACACAGAGGTGTGGTTCCTGAGGCGTTTATATGTCGCTGTCTTGTCGACTCTGATGATATATGGCTCACACCTTCACATCTACAAAACATCAACACGACCTACCAACCCCGCAAACATGACACCATTGCCGGGGATTGTGGGATAGCGTGTATCGGATCTCCTGTGAGAGAGTGTCTGTCTGGGGAGAGCGCGCGCACACACACTGAGACACACTCACATTGAAATACACACACTGAGACACACTCACATTGAGACACACTCACACTGAGACACACTCACATTGAGACACACACACAGAGACATGCACAGTCACACTGTGACACACACACGCACACTGACACACCGATACACTAAGACACAGTGTGTGTGTGTGTTGCTGTTTAGAATCATAAAGGGTAACACAGTAACATAATCCGAGTCCCTCAGCAGCCAGTTCCTTCAGCGCAGTGTGATACCAGAGGCCATGTCTGTAACATGAAAAGGCATGCTTGCTATATAATGTGTTTCATTCTACACTGCACAAGTGAGACCTCTGCAGTGAATGGAAGTATGTTACGGGTAAAATACTCTGTTAGTGTAGAATTGGACCTGCTGATAATAAAACTGATTCTGCTGTGGCTGTTGGGTTCTTAAAACAGTATATATATTAGATCTGATCGCGCCCTAAATAATAATCAATATATATATATATATATATATATATAATATATATATTATATATGTGTGTGTGTGTGTGTGTTGTGGGTGTATATATATATATATATATATATATATATATTATATATATATGTGTGTGTGTGTGTGTGTGTGGTGTGTGTGTGGTGTGTGTATATATATATATATATATATATATATATATATATATGCATTTAATATAATATTAATAATAATAATAATAATAATAATAATAATAATAATAATAATAATAATAATAAGCTACGAATTTTGCTTTATCGCATTAGACTCGCACCTGGCCTTGCTCTTGCAATCAAACATGCTCATAGATCTATTAGTCGGGTCTTGGGGGTGTTTTGGGGGAGCCCTTTGATAATCGTCCAGATATCAAGGTGTTCAGAAGTTATAAGAGTCAGAAACAAACAAATGCTTGAATACACTGGGATGGACAAATGACTCCCATTGCACAGCAGTTTGATCCATTCCGTTACTATGAATGTACTCAGACACACCTGAGTGTGTTACCTGTACACACTGTGGCTAATCGAGCTGGTATAGTGAAAACCTGGAGCGCATGAAACTGGCATGCATCCTTATTTCTATCCCTGATACAGTTTATGAAATAAAAACTACCCTGAAGAGGTAAGGCAGAGCCATGTTAAAATAATCGAGTCAGTGTCAAACGTGGTGTAACTGAAGTGATATTTAGTATTTTATGCTTTACTAGTTCCCTGGCGGGTCCGGGCCCTGCAGCGAGACTCAGAGACGCGCACACTTCGGATATGAATCACCCCAGTGTGACAAGCCCACTGTGAACCCGGGTCACACGCACACCGCTGCAGCTCGCCGCGGCCCCGCCGGCGTCAGAGGCTCTTTCACGGGGCTGCTTTTCATTTGTTTCCGCGCAGTACTGACAGTCGATCCAGCGGCTCTGCCCGGTCTCGGTTCTCAGAGCCGTGCCGCTGCCTGCCCCGCCCGACAGGTGTGTGAGTGCGCACAAAATTGGTCAAAGGGACCTGCCGTTCATGTCAAATTTGTTGGCGGTTGGGGTGCGATTTTTTAAGACCAAAATAAGATAACGATTTACCATTATCGTTGTCCTCAAATAATAACGTTATTTCATTCACCTTTACAAAAAACACGAATAACGGTTAACAAACACGTGACCCGCCGATTTACGCTCCACAGGACTTCTGTGCTTCACTCAGCTCCAACAGAAACGATGCAGACTGGTTTGGCATTCTTATATATATTCATAAAAATAAAAACATAAACTAATTGGCTGCAACTATGTCACAGTAAAATGGCATGAACGAAAGGCAGAGAAAGAAAAATAAACACATATTTTTCACAATTGTTCTTGCGTTGAGGAGGGGAAGAATATTAGCATTGCGCAGTGCACTGCCAGCCGCAGGTGAAGCACTGAGAATGCTTCCTCAGAATCAGCCCTGCAGTCTTTCAGAAGCACATTGTTTTGTTGGAAATCTGCACATTTGAGACTAGTGTAGCTAACGGAAGTACAAAACAGGTGAGATTAATGGAATTATTTTGTGAGCTACGATTACTTAGTGTTAAGCAGATTAGACAGTAAATTATAAATTTGATTGGGCTCCACTCTGCACTCTCGCCTCTACCCCCTCTCCTCTCTCTTCTTCCCCTCCCTTCTGCCCTCGCCCCTCTCTCCTCTCCCCTTCTCTCCCCTGTCTCCTTTCCACCTCCCTTCCCCTGCCCTCTCTCCTCTCCCCTCCTCTCTCTCCTCTCCCCCTTCTCTCCCCTGTATCCTCTCTCCCTCTCTTCCTCTCTGCTCTCTCCTTTCCATCCTCTCGCCCCTCTCTCCTCTACCTCTCCTCTCGCCCTCTCTCATCTCTCCTCTCCCCCTCCCCTCTCCCTCTCCCCCTATCACAGTGATTAAGCTCTGTCAGCACATCTGGCCTCATCAATAATTCAGCGCCCTTTTAAACGGCAGTTTGTTGCCGCTATCGACCGGACTCGCCTGTAATTAATACTTTAAGTAAATTTGTTTTTAAGAGCGGTGCTTTGAAGTGTCGGGTTCTGAGTACTCTGTAAAAACACTGGCGAGGTGTTGGGGTTGTTTAGCGAGGGGGAGAGGGGGGGGGTAGCTTACAGTGAAAGCGAGGTGTACAAACCAGTCAAGGGACTCACATTAATACCAACACTGAGTCTTAGTTTAGCTGATTTAATTAAAATGTGAACGCACAGAGTGACCAGTCCACATTTTATTTGCATTTTTCTTGAATGTTTTAGTTAGTGCTGTGCAGTTTACCAGAGGGCTTGTTTAAAGGCAAGGGGTTGGTTGTGCAGTTTACAGCAAACGTGGGAGTCTGTGTGTGTCTCTGTGTCTGTGTGTGTGTGTGTGTGTGTGTGTGTGTGTGTGTGTGTGTGTGTGTGTGTGTGTGTGTGTGTGTGTGTCTGTGTGTCCGTGTGTGTGTCCGTGTGTGTGTGTATGTCTGCGTGTGTCCGTGTGTGTGTCTGTGTGTGTGTCTGTGTGTGTTTCAGTGTCATTGCAGAGATATTGAAATCAGATCCGTTGACTCGATGCTGTAAATCAATCCTCTCTTCCAAACTCCCCGTGTTTGAAAATAAACCTGCTCTCTGTATAGATCTGCTATCAGAGGGCTGGATTAGAGGAGATCTGAAGCTAACAGTGCGTTGGATAGTTTTCAAACCCCCCTTAGAGAACAGCTCCACAGTAAAGTACAGTAAAGTGTAATAAACCATAGTGAAAGCACATGAAAGCACAGGCAAGCACTGTAAAGCACAGAGAGGCATGGCAATACATATTCAAAAACAAACCAAGGTAAACTAACCCTTACAAAGTGCCCCACAGTAAAAGCACAGAGCAGTGTAATGAAGCACAGTGACAGCCTGGGGAGGGTGAGGGGTTATCAACGAGGTGACGTGGGATTGGAACAGAGAGATTCTGTGTGGGATTGGAACAGAGAGATTCTGTGGGTTCTGGGATTGGAACAGAGAGATTCTGTGTGGGATTGGAACAGAGAGATTCTGTGTGGGATTGGAACAGAGAGATTCTGTGTGGGACTGGAACAGAGAGATTCTGTGTGAGATTGGAACAGAGAGATTCTGTGTGGGATTGGAACAGAGAGATTCTGTGTGGGATTGGAACAGAGAGATTCTGTGTGGGACTGGAACAGAGAGATTCTGTGTGGGATTGGAACAGAGAGATTCTGTGTGGGATTGGAACAGAGAGATTCTGTGTGGGATTGGAACAGAGAGATTCTGTGTGGGACTGGAACAGAGAGATTCTGTGTGGGATTGGAACAGAGAGATTCTGTGTGGGATTGGAACAGAGAGATTCTGTGTAGGATTGGAACAGAGAGATTCTGTGGGTTCTGGGATTGGAACAGAGAGATTCTGTGTGGGATTGGAACAGAGAGATTCTGTGTGGGATTGGAACAGAGAGATTCTGTGTGGGATTGGAACAGAGAGATTCTGTGTGGGACTGGAACAGAGAGATTCTGTGTGGGATTGGAACAGAGAGATTCTGTGTGGGATTGGAACAGAGAGATTCTGTGTAGGATTGGAACAGAGAGATTCTGTGGGTTCTGGGATTGGAACAGAGAGATTCTGTGTGGGATTGGAACAGAGAGATTCTGTGTGGGATTGGAACAGAGAGATTCTGTGGGTTCTGGGATTGGAACAGAGAGATTCTGTGGGTTCTGGGATTGGAACAGAGAGATTCTGTGGATTCTGGGATTGGAACAGAGAGATTCTGTGTGGGATTGGAACAGAGATTCTGGGTTTGGAACAGAGAGATTCGCCCCTCATTGTGTCGATGAAATACTAAAAGAAACACAAATTCAATGATAATCGCTTCAACTAAGAGGCTTCAAAAAAGACATCTAGTGGAAACGTTTGCCATTGAATTTGAGTTCATTTTAGTGTTTCTCAATTCAGCACTATTGGGAGTGTAGTAGATACGGAGGGATTGAGTGAATTCCAGATTCCAGAATGAGATCTGGGAAAAACCCAATAGCATTCCTTGGCGTTGAATGTGCTGTGCATCTCTCCACACCTGTGCTGTCTTCTCAGGCTGACCTGTCTGCTCACCTGCTTCTTTAGGAGGCAGAAATCTGTCACGAATATTCCTGTGAGAGAGGGAGAGAGATTGAATTTCAGGAGCGAGAGGAAAGAGGATTTATATCCCCCCCAAGGGGTAACACTACACAGCTAACACCCCCTCCCTCTTCCATATCCCCCCTGCCCTGCCCTGCTGTGTCAGTATTGGAATTGCTTGTGTAGAGAAGATCAACTATCAGTCTACTAAAGACAGCATCATTGTTTCTTGCTTTGTTTCTTCGTTGTTTTGACATTATTGAAGCGCCCCATGGTGTTCAAAAGCTTCCCTTTGCATGTCCAGCTCCACACTCCGTCCAGTATCTCTTTGCATGTCCAGCTCCACACTTCGTCCAGTATCTCTTTGCATGTCCAGCTCCACACTCCGTCCAGTATCTCTTTGCATGTCCAGCTCCACACTCCGTCCAGTATCTCTTTGCATGTCCAGCTCCACACTCCGTCCAGTATCTCTTTGCATGTCCAGCTCCACACTCCGTCCAGTATCTCTTTGCATGTCCAGCTCCACACTCCGTCCAGTATCTCTTTGCATGTCCAGCTCCACACTTCGTCCAGTATCTCTTTGCATGTCCAGCTCCACACTCCGTCCAGTATCTCTTTGCATGTCCAGCTCCACACTCCGTCCAGTATCTCTTTGCATGTCCAGCTCCACACTCCGTCCAGTATCTCTTTGCATGTCCAGCTCCACACTCCCTCCAGTATCTCTTTGCATGTCCTCTCCACACTCCCTCCAGTACCTCTTTGCATGTCCAGCTCCACACTCCGTCCAGTATCTCTTTGCATGTCCAGCTCCACACTCCCTCTAGTATCTCTTTGCATGTCCAGCTCCACACTCCATCCAGTATCTCTTTGCATGTCCTGCTCCACACTCCCTCCAGTATCTCTTTGCATGTCCTGCTCCACACTCCCTCATTTTTCTCTGCATGTCCTCCTCATCCCTCCAGTATCTTTCTATGTCCTCCACACTCCCTCCAGTTTCTGCAATGCTCTCACAATGTTGCGCAAAGTACAAACCATCCTGTATATATATATATATATATATTATATATATATATATAGACACACACACACACTGATGTACTTATCTATACATAAACACACAGATCGGTGTTCATCGCTTCTCAATTGAACTGAAGCTGTTTCAATTCGACGTGGCTTTCTTTATTTTATGAGCGGCTGGTTTCACACCCTCTGATTATCACTAGTCTTGGACTCACTAATGTTATTGTGAGTAAGATAATCCAAGCCTAGTATTCATCAGGACTATCAAGCTAGCCAGATGTGTCTGCTATATTCAGTTGATGAAGGACTGGACAGAGTATTGCTTTCTCACATCTTTCACCTTGTTGCTATTCCCTATCCCAGGGCTGTAAGAGATATCTCTCGATTCTGTGCGGCTCTGAGCTCCCTAGCGCCCCATTCACTCCAGACTCCTGTTGGGTTTGGTAAGACTAGACAGGCCAGGCTTTGGTAGAAGCGAGTGCAGAGGCTGTAAATAAACTGAAGATGTGTTTACACTGGCACAAGCGTGTCTCTTCTTTCTCTCTTCAGCTGTTTATTGAAGTCAGTAAAACTTGTTCTATGGTCCTTGTTTTTTCCTCTGATTAGTAATGTATATGAATCGACATTCAGTTGGACATCTCTGCGCTATGCTAAGTTTACCCTGGTGCTTTTCCCAAGGTTATCCTGCACCAATCAAACTGTGATTAAATATTTCTTATTCTATAATGTTCTACACATGCTGGTTATCAGCTTTCCTATATGGATAGTTTACTTTTTTTTTTGCATGCTTTACCATAACTCTGTGCTTTGCAATGATTGCTCCTCCCCTGCACACTTCACAAGAATCAGGGCAGTGGTGGAGATCAACCTCTAACTCAACCTTTCAAAACCACCAGGATTTTTATTACAAAACTAAGGAATTTTTCAAGCTCTTTCAGATATTTGATACACTTTTTTTTTTTTTTTTTTTAAACTGATTCAAAGTGAAATTTGACCCAATAATGTAAAGACAGTTACAGTGCTTGTAGTCCCCCCCTCCCCCCACTCTCCCCCACAGTGTCTGGAAATCAAGTATTTCACTTGTTCAAACAAAGTGAGTGATGACAGCAGGGAGCTGGGATAGGAGGAGCCGGACACAGGAGCAGCCTGATCGTCCAATCAGGGAGAAGCTTTAAAGTCCAATCAGAGCCAGCAGTCTACGTTTAGCTTTTCAACTACTGGTCCCTTGGGCCACTGAGCTAGTGTTTTTACTGGCCCGGCCCAATATATATTATTTATATATTTTACATCATGATGGCTTTATTTTCACTGTGTTTCTAACTGCAGGGTAAACGAAGGCAGCCCACGTCTCTCAAAAGAAAATGGCTAAGCAAAGCCTTCATCCATTTAGTATGCACTCATTTATGGGCTGATCAACAAATGGAAATACTATTAAGATTTCAAATTGTATGGATACAAATGATACTCATTTTTTCACAAAGAACCCTGCAACCAAGCTGTTACGATGTGGTCACAGCAACGCTAAAACTGAATTATAATTGGTTTGTAAATTAGTTTTTGCAGCTTTTTGGCACACTGGTCCATTTTCCTCGATTCATGAACCGGAAGCCATGTGCACTGTACTCATAATTACAGGCCAAAATGCGATCTCTGCCGGCCCAGTCATGTTCTTAACACAGAATCTCTGGAACCCTTTTAGACCCAGCTTTGCAAATCAGTTCCTCGGAGCCTGGCTCTTGTTGGGAGATTTTCTTATGTTCTATAGTGGAGGCAGTCACATGTGCATGAATACATACATACATCACAGTTGACTTGTTTCTGCAGAACCACGGGGGGGTTAAGGACAGCCTGGTTGACTCAGTTTTTCAAGTCTTTTACAGATGAACAAAATCCAGAATTTAATCCCGGCTTCTTGCATCAATAAATTCTATTTTGTTGGAGCTCTGAACTCTTTGAAATGACGACACTGCAGCTTCAGCGCAGCAGCAATGTTCAGCAGACAGGTATTACTGATCATCACTGGTGTAAAAAGACCAGGGGCTGTCAGATGAGAATTTCACCTGCAAGGGACGCCCAAAAATGAAATATTCCCATGGAAGCTGTTTCTTCCTTTACAGGAACTACTCTAGGGGTGTACGTGCAGAACCTGTCTGTTGGCTCATTCTTATTTTCCTGGGTGTATCGAATACCGTGCTGGCCCGCTTTTGCAGTTTTGCTTATTTTAACATCTTTCCGTTTTCTAATGCCAGTTCCACCTTGTGAGGCTAACACACTGAAGTTCTTTAACTGAAACTTTAAAAAAGTGCTTGCGAGACACTGGATTGTATCAGAGACCCTGACAATAAGGGCAGGAGCAGATAGACCAGATACCCCTCTCCAAATACCACAGGGGCTGTTAACAGCAATACACTGCTCTGAATGAAGACAGCACCTTCACAACTTGAGTCCACTTTTTTTAATTAGAAACAAAAAAGCCAAAATCGACAGTTTCAACATTGAAAAACATGTCACTCACAGTATAAAAAAAAAACAAATTCCACTGCAACAGGGCGCTGGTTTTACCAGCATCCTCCCCTCTCTCTAATGGAAACACATCACACTGCCTGCAGCTACCATGAAGGCTGTTGCATGGAAGGCTGAATCCAGACACCACATATCAAATATCAAACTAGTGATAAAAATCTACACTTCCTGCTTCAAAAATAAAGCACCTTTATGACTCCTCTCGTCCTACCTCCCAAACATTCCCTCCAATAAAACAGATTAATAACCTCTGTGACAGCAGTGCCTCTGCGCACAGGAAAAAACAATCCACAAACAGTCGCTGTTATAGAGGTATTGAGTAGAGTTTCGTTTTTATTTTGCTGTTGTACAAAATTGAACAATAAAAAACAAGCAATCACTCACAGGTATTGAGCTTAAAAAAATGTACTCAGGCGAATTCATCCCAGACACGCGGGCATTCTGCTGCATAGCAGTTTGAGACACTATCCAGGAACCCTTTCTATTGCTGGGAATAACCAGAGGGGGGGTGTGTGTGTGCACAATGGGTCTGTGATGATCACAAACCAGACAGACAGTATGGATTAACTGGGATCCCCTATGCTAGTACAGCCTGTGTTGTAGGATATCTGCATTTTCCCCTCACAAACACTGCCTCTGTCAAGGGGTGAGACACTCATTCAATACAGGACTGGGTTTCTCAAACACTTAACACACACAGGTCTGAGTGCTGTCTGGAGCAGTGTCGTGTCCAATGATTGCAGATTTGAGTGCTTTGTGATGTGATCAATAAAATTTAGTGCCCTTTTCTGCAGTTGGCACACGCTCTATAGAACGTGTTGTGTGAACGCACAGCCCCCAGGGTTAGGGACCAGGAGGAAAGCTGAAACAGACTCGCTGAAAGCAGAGATTTCAAAACGTGTAATAAATCAGGGCTCACACAGCTCTGGCAACCGGAGAACGGAGCACAGGGTCTATTCCCAAAGAATAAAAAAAAAAACGCTTAATGTTAACTAACAGGAAACAACTACATCCATATTGGGGGTTTTAAAATGGAGCTAGAAGGGTAGAGCAGCACAAAACGATCTCTCAGACTGCGCGTCCTCCCCACACCCAGGACAGGGGCGATGCTGTCGTCTGTGCTGCCACTCCAATTGAAACAGCTGCTTCCATGTGTGTGTGTGTGTGTGTGTGGACTGCTGCGCTCCACAAAGCTGTACCCCCTTAACACCCACTGCTGCTCCCCAACACAAACACATTAAAATAGTGAGTGGCGATCAGGTGGTTTGTACTGTTGAGAAAGTGAGTCTCTGTGGAGAGCAGCGGACGGGAGCAGCTGTTTCAACAGTGAATTCCTCCAATCAGCTCTACAGTCCCTCAGCTGGGAGTCAGCATGCAGGTTATATGAGAGAGCTCAGTCTGAATCAGGGATAGAAACTAACACAGGGATGGAAGAAAGAATCCCATTGCATAACAGTTTGATCCCCTCCTGGTTTTACTGGGAGTGGAGCTAATCAAGTTGGTAGTAGAACCAAGGTCCTATTGGAAGTGACTCTGCAGCAGCAGTTTTGATGCACAGTTCAACCCCTAGTCTTAGATAAAAGCATCTGCTAAATGACTAATTAATAATACAAAACTGCTCTGCAATAGGAATCGGATTTCCATTGCTGTAACCCTGCAGGTTTGTGCTGCTGCAAGCCTGGCTGTGCGAGAGGGGGAAGGGGGTGCGTGTGTGTGTGTGTGTGTGTGTGTGTGTGTCGGGTGGGTGGCGTGTTATTTCCCTGTGATGAGCGGGTTCCTCAGCACCACGATGACCGAGTCTCCTCTCAGGAACATCTTTGAGATGTAGCGGTCCTTGTTGACAGGCTTGGATTTCTTCTTGCCCTTCCCGCTCTTGGGCACCTCGGTCCACATCTCTTTCACATTCTCCAGGACCATGTTGCAGTGCCTGCAGGGGCCGGCAGAGGGAGACAGTGAGCACACAACACCACCGCTCAGCTCTTCAAGTTCTTACATTACACAGCTATTGAATGAAGGTGCTCTTCGGTTCAAGTTGTCTGCTTTTGGACAGCAGGGTGAGCAATGCACTCAAAAACAACTCAGGGATTGAAATAAACTACCATTGCATTGTGGTTTGATCCATTCCTGGTTTCACTAGGAGTTTACTAAGACACACCTGATCTTGATAATTACACATTGGTGTTAAATGAGCTCATAGTAAAACCTGGAGTGAGTAAGGGCCACGCAGCAGGAGTCTTATTTCTACCCCTGCATTACCACCACCTCTGCAGCTTCCAGGTATGAAATGTCTTGTTTTCCTGTGCTTCTAAAAACAGCTCTTCAGTTCTAGTGGTTACGGTTTATTTTAATGTTACATAAGAACTGAATTATACCATTAAATTTATTGAAACAAATTTAAAAGGAGATACAAAATTGAGTCAAACTCAAATTAAAATTAAATTTTAAAAAAAAAAAAAAAAAAAAAATGCAGTTTTGATTGTAAAACAGGAAAACTAAAACAGTAAAGCTATTCTGTAAAAATACATTTTCAATCTTGAATTAAAAACAGTTAAGAGTCCCAGCATCCCTGACAGAGAAGGTAGAGCATTCCAGAATGCAGGAGCTGCACCGCCCCCCCCAGAATGCAGGAGCTGCACCGCCCCCCAGAATGCAGGAGCTGCACCGCCCCCCCAGGAGCTGCACCGCCCCCCCCAGAATGCAGGAGCTGCACCAGGTGATCTGGGAGCGTGGTTCATTACAAAGAGGGTTTCAACAGCGAGAGAAACTGACCAACGCAGAGAGAGCGCACGAGAGAGGAGAGACCGCGCTAGCGCCCCCTACCTGTCGAAGGCCTTGACACGCCCCAGCAGTTTCTTGTTGTTGCGGCAGTTGATGAGGACCTGCGTGTTGTTCTTGACGGACTGCGTGAGCACAGACAGCGGGCCTGTGTTGAACTCCTCCTCCTCACGCTTCTGCAGCTCCTCTGGGTTCATCTCAGACTTGGGCTTGTTGAGGAGACTCCTGAAATACACAGAGAGAGACAGAGAGGGTCATCTCAGACTGGGGCTTGTTGAGGAGACTCCTGAAATACACATCTCAGACTGGGGCTTGTTGAGGAGACTCCTGAAATACACAGAGAGAGGTCATCTCAGACTGGGGCTTGTTGAGGAGACTCCTGAAATACACAGAGAGAGACAGAGAGGGTCATCTCAGACTGGGGCTTGTTGAGGAGACTCCTGAAATACACAGAGAGAGACAGAGAGGGTCATCTCAGACTGGGGCTTGCTCAGGAGACTCCTGAAATACAGAGAGAGGGGTCATCTCAGACTGGGGCTTGCTCAGGAGACTCCTGAAAGAAAACGAGAGATTGGGGCTTGACACACACACACACTGAGAGGCTTGGCCTGCTGGACTGGCTGGTTTGATTTGCAGCCGATAAAACACTGTGGGAGGAAGCGGACAAGTCATTTTGGATCAACTCGGGAATCTTTTTAGAACCAGTACATTAAACAGAAACGTCTTTTGAACAACACCAACAAAAATTATTCCATAACTACATTAGGCTACTATAAAAAACGTATTGTGTGCTGCTGTTTGTTACCCTGTTGCAATCTGAATCGCGTTGGTACCCTGCACAGAACAATGCATTTTACACGGCGGGGTAATTGTGGAGAACCGCAGCTTGCTTGTTTTAGTACAGTACTCCAGACACATTGAGTAAAACGCAGCGTGTATTTAGAAATGAGCAGGGCTCCTGATACCCACGAATCGGCGCCGACTCACTGAACACGCTCTCTATTCACCAGGACTTTGTACCTTCAGTACCGGGAGCGCATTGCATCGAGCAGCGTTGTATTCTGCAAGAGCCTCGCATGTATTTGCATGTACTGAGCTGGGTCACTACAGTGGAAAGCGCCTGGCAACCGGCTCGGCCTACACCACTGGGAGCTTGTTTTCAATGGTTAGTAACACGGATCTCTAAATCCACGCATGTTCAGTTCACTTTGAATATTACAAATGCAATGAAGCAGCTGCGAAGTTAAACCCGGCGTTTATCAACGAAGCGAGGTTTACAAACCCGGACAAAAAAAAAAAAACCCGCAACAGCGACGCATCACAAAGAGAGCCTGTCCGAGACAGTACCGACGCCCCCTGAACCCAGAGGTCTCCAACAGAAACCGGGTATACTCACATCTCTGCTGGTCTGCGATGCTAATTGTGTTTTAAAGTAATTTTTTTCAGTTATCCGTGGATCCCCGAGCTGTCTCTCTTATAGCAGCGAGAACATGCGGGCCGGCGCCAAGCAATGCTTCCGGAGCGCAACGCAAACAGGGCGGCACTTCCGACGCCCTTTTCTTCAGCTTGTCAAGCCTCCCGGTTTCACCGTGACAGTCCGGATATCTGTTAGCTCCGGTTATATCTCAAATGAAGCCAGGAGCAGGGCGTACGGATATTTAAATAACAACACTTAATAAACCGCATGCATTTTTACTCTTATTGAACTGTAACATTTGATTAAATCCTCACACCTAGACCTGTTGACAAAGTGGAGAGTGGAGTGTTTCTGTGTGTTTGAAGGCAGGAGAGGGCTAGGAGGAGGAGGGAGGGTAGAGGAGGAAGGAAGGAGGGAAGGGGAGAGTGGTGTGTTTCTGTGTGTTTGAAGGCAGGAGAGGGCTAGGAGGAGGGGGGAGGGTAGAGGAGGAAGGAAGGAGGGAAGGGGAGAGTGGTGTGTTTCTGTGTGTTTGAAGGCAGGAGAGGGCTGAGGAGGAGGGTGGGAGGGTAGAGGAGGAAGGTGGTGTGTTTCTGAAGGGGAGAGTGGTGTGTTTCTGTGTGTTTGAAGGCAGGAGAGGGCTAGGAGGAGGGGGGAGGGTAGAGGAGGAAGGAAGGAGGGAAGGGGAGAGTGGTGTGTTTCTGTGTGTTTGAAGGCAGGAGAGGGCTAGGAGGAGGGGGGAGGGTAGAGGAGGAAGGAAGGAGGGAAGGGGAGTGTGGTGTGTTTCTGTGTGTTTGAAGGCAGGAGTGGGCTAGGAGTGTGTGGATGGGTGTGGCAGTATGGTGTTTCTGTAGGAAGTGTGGTGGGTGTGTGTGTGTGTGGAGGCAGGGTGGTGTGTTTCTGTGTGAAGTGTGTTGTGTGGCTTTTGTGTGTGTGCTATGTGGAGGTTTGTGTGTGTGTGGGGGGAGTGGTGTGTTTCTGTGTGTGGAGGACAAACTGTGGGGCGCCGGCAGTCACACCACACAGTGGTGTGTGTCTGTTTCGTGTGTTTCCCGATGTCCTACTACCTCCACATGGGGCGGGCTGTGTCGGCCCTGTGCCACTGGCCTTGGGGGCACGGGTGCACTTGGTCACCCGTGTGTGTGTTTGCACAACACTTTTACCCCGTCACCTATCACCTCACAAACACATGTGGTCACACCCAGGCCCGGTCCTTCCTGATACTACCATGGGGGGAGGGTAGAGGAGGAAGGAAGGAGGGAAGGGGAGAGTGGTGTGTTTCTGTGTGTTTGAAGGCAGGTGAGGTGTTTCTGAGTGTGTAGGGGGGTGGTGTGTTTCAGTGTGTTGTGTTTGTGGAAGGGGAGTGTGGTGTGTTTCTGTGTGTTTGTGTGTGCAGGAGGCAGTGTGGTGTGTTTCTGTGTGTGTGTGTGTGGAGGGAGGGAAGGGGTGTGTTTGTGTTTCTGTGTGTTTGTGTGTGGTGAGAGTGTGTGTGAGTGAGGGGGGGTGGTGTGTGTTCTGTGTGGAGGGAAGGGGAGTGTGGTGTGTTTCTGTGTGTTTGTGTGTGCTGTTTCTAGGAGTGTGGGGGTGCAGTAGAGGAGGAAGGAAGTGTGTGAAGGGGAGTGTGGTGTGTTTCTGTGTGTGTGTGGCAGGAGAGGGCTAGGAGGAGGGGGTGTGGTGTGTTTGAGGAAGGAAGGAGTGTGTGTTCAGTTGTTTCACACAACCCTCTCACACCACACAACACAGGCGGCACCTCCGTCACCGACAGCGGGATGGTAGTGTGTGGAAGTTTTTGTGGGAAGGGGAGGTGTGTGTGTGTTTCTGTGTGTTTGAAGGCAGGTGTGGTGTGTTTCTGTGTGTGTGGGTTGGTAGAGTGAGGTGTGTTTCTGTGTGTGGAGGCAGTGTGTTTCTGTGTGTGTGTGTGTGTGGCAGTGTGGTGTGTTTGTGTGGGAGGGTAGAGTGTGTTGAGTGTGTGTGAGGCAGTGTGGTGTGTTTCTGTGTGTGTGTGGAGGCAGTGTGTGTGTGTTTGTGGATGGTGTGTGTGTGCTCCGGTGGGCAGTCCACAAAATTTCGTGTTGTTCCTTCCCCTCCACCACCCACCAAAGCGACACAACACAAAACGGGGGACGGGTCGTCAAAAACACGGCTTCCTTCCTTCCTTCTTACCAAGGAGTGTGGTGTGTTTCTGTGTGTTTGTGTAGGCAGTGGTGTGTTTCTAGGAGTAGGGTGGGTTTGTGTGTGTGGAGGCAGTGTCAGTGTGTGTGTTTGGGAGTGTGGTGTGTTTCTGTGTGTTTGGAGTGTGGTGTGAGGGCTAGGAGGTGGGGTGTGTGGTGGCAGTGTGAGTGTGTTTGTGGAAGGTGGGAAGGGGAGTGTGGTGTGTTTCTGTGTGTTTGTGTGCAGGAGAGGGCTAGGAGGTGTGTGGATGTAGTGGAGGAAGTGTGGTGGGTTTCTGTGTGTGTGGTGTGTTTCTGTGTGTGTGTGGCAGTGTGTGTGTGGAGGCAGGTGGTGTGTTTCGGTGTGTGGGTGCAGTGTGGTGTGTGTTTGTGTGTGTGTGTGTGTGTATTGTGTGGGGCAGTGGGGTGTGTTTGTTGTGTGGTGTGTTACACCAGGTTTGTGGGTGTGTACAGGTGTGTGTGTGGTGGAGGCAAGTGTGGTGTGTTTCACACCACTGCGGGGGGCTCTCTGTGGTTTGTGTATCGGTCAAGCTCCATCCGGGGCGTGGTGCAGTTTCTGTGTGTGGGTGTGTAGGGTGGACAGCCATGGTGGTGTTCCGTCCTCCCAAAAGGTGGGCCCGGGTTGCGCGTGCGTGGTGTGTTGGGTTTCCTGTGTTTTGTCGGTTTCGGTGGGGCAGTGTGTGTGTGCAGTGTTGTGTGAGTGTGTTTGTGTGCAATGTGGTGTGTTTGTGTGTGTGTGTGTGTGCCTACATGTGGTGTGTGTGTTTGTGTGTTGTGTGTATGGGTGTGTGTGGAGGCAGGGTCCTGTGTGTCTGTGTGTGGGTGTGTGGTGTGTGTTTGTGTGTGTGTGTGTGTGTGTGTCAGTGTGGTGTGTTCTGTGTTGTGGTGTTTTTCTGTGTGTGTGTGGCAGTGTGGTGTGTTTCTGTGTGTGTGTGTTGTGTGTGTGGAGGCAGTGTGGTGTGTTTTTGTGTGTGTGTGGGTGATATGTGGTGTGTTTTTGTGTTTGTGTGGAGGCAGTGTGTTGTGTGTCTGTGTGAGTAGGCAGTGTGGTGTGTTTGTGTGTGTGTGTGTGTGGGCAGTGTGGTGTGGTGTGTTTTTGTGTGTGTGTGGTGTGTGTGTGTGTGTGTGTGTGCAGTGTGGTGTGTGTGTGTGTGTGTGTTTATTGTTTCTGTAGACAGTATGTTGTGTTTCTGTGTTGTGGAGGATTCAGTGTGGTGTTTGTTTGTGTGTGATGTGTTTCTGTGTGTGTGTGGGTGAGTGTGGTGTGTTTTTGTGTGTGTGTTTGTGTTTTTTGCTGTGTGTGTGTTGTGTGTGTATGGGTGCAATGTGGTATGGTGTGTTTCTGTGTGTGTGGTGTGTGTGGGTGTGTGTGTGTGTGTGTGGTGTGTGTTTGTTGTGTGTGTGTTTGTGTGTGTGTGGTGTGTGTGTGTGTGTGTGGAGTGCAGTGTGTGTGTGTTTGTGTGTGTGGAGGCAGTGTGGTGTGTGTCTGTGTGTGTGTGTAGACAGTGTGTACCACAACACGCCACGGCAGTGTGGTGTGTTCTGTGTGGGCAGTGTGGTGCGTGTGTGGTGTGCCGGGGAACGTGTGGTGTGTTTCTGTGTGTTTGGTTGTGGGAGAGGCAGTTTGGTGCTCTGTGTGTGTGTGTGTGTGGTGTGTTTTTGTGTGTGTGTAGGTGTGAGTGCAGTGTGTGTTTTTGTGTGCTGTGTGGGTGCAGTGTGGTGTGTTTTTGTGTGTGTGTAGGCAGTTGGTGTGTTTCTGTAGGCAGTGTGGTGTGTTTTTGTGTGTGTGTGTGGAGGTGTGGAGGCAGTGTTTGTGTTTCGTGTGTGTGCACAGGCACGGTGACACACCGGGGTGGGCGGAGGCAGGGGGTGGTGTCAAGGTGGTGGCCACCTGGTCGGTGTGGGGATAAGGGGTGTTCGGACGTGTTGTGTTTCGTGTTGTTGTATGGGGGTGTGTGTGTGTGTGGTGTGTGTGTGTGGGTGGTGTGTTTTTGTGTTGTGTAGGCAATGTGTGGTGTGTGTGGAGGCAGTGTGGTGTGTGTGTGTGTGGCAGTGTGTGTGTGTGTAAGGTCTGTGTGTGGATGCAGTGTGTTGTGTTTCTGTGTGTACGGTGTGTTGTGTTTCTGTGTGTGTGGGTGTGTGGTGTGTTTCTGTGTGTGTGTGTGGAGGCAGTGTGGTGTGTTTTTGTGTGTGTGTAGGCAGTGTGGTGTGTGTGTGTGTGGCAGGCATGGTGTGTTTCTGTGTTTCTTCACGCCACACCCACAAGTGTTTGTGGGTGCAGTGTGGAGTGTTTTTGTGTGTGTGTGGAGGCAGTGTGGTGTGTTTGTGTTGTGTGTGTGTGTTTGTGTGTGTGTTGTGTGTGTGTGGGGCAGGGTGGTGTATTTTTGTAGGCAGTGTGTGTGTTTTTGTGTGTGTGGCAGTGTGGTGTGTTTCTGTGTGTGTGTGTAGGCAGTGTGGTGTGTTTCTGTGTGTGTGTGTAGGCAGTGTGGTGTGTTTCTGTGTGTGTGGCAGTGTGGTGTGTTGTGTGTGTGTGTGGTGTGTGTGGTGTGTGTTTGTGTGGGTGGTGTGTGGATGGAGGCCCAGTGTGTGTGTGTTTGTGTGTGTGGTCGTGCTTATGTGAGATATTTTTGTGTGTGTGTGGAGGGCAGTGTGTTGTTTCAAACACGGGGTGTGTGTGTGTGTGGGGAGTGTGGTTTGTTGGTGTCACACCACCGAGGACACAAAGACACTCTGTTGTACGTGTGTTGTGCACACCAAGGTCACAACAACAAATTGTTGGGGGGCCGGTGTGTGGACACAACACCAAACACAAAGTGTGGGAGGCCATAGTGGGGTGTGTCGTGGTCACTGGAGGTGTGGGAGGCAGTGTTTGTGTGTGTCTGTGTGTGGGTGTGTGTGTTGTGTGTCAGTGTGTGTGTGTGTGTGTGTGTTTTTGTGTGGTGTGTGTGTGTGTGTGTGTGTGTGTGTGTGTGGAGGCAGTGTGGTGTGTTTCTGTGTGTTTGTGGAGGCAGTGTGGTGTTTTTGTGTGTGTGTGTGGAGGCAGTGTGGTGTGTTTGTGTGTGTGTGTGTGTGGAGGCACTGTGGTGTGTTTCTGTGTGTGTGGTTGGGCAGTGTGGTGTGTTTCTGTGTGTTTGTGTGTTGAAGGGGCACACAACCACATTACTGTAGGTTTGGTGTTTCTCAACACTCGTGTGCGGGTGCACATCCGTCACATCAGTGTGTTTCGGAGACACACACACAAAATGTGTTTCACACAGGTGTGTGGTGGAGGCACTATGGTGTGTTTCCTACTTTGTGGGGTGCCGGTGGGTGGAGGGTCAGTGTGGTGGTTCTGTTTGTGGTGTGCACGTGGTGTGTGTGTGGGACCCCCCGGGGTGGGGGAAGTACACAGTGTGAACTGGGGGTCTGTACGGTCACACAAACCTGGATGGCCACCACAGTGTGGGCACACACCTTGTGTTTGCACCACACAAACACCAAACACACACCAAACACCGTCTGGAGGCAGGAGGTGGGCAAAGACAAGGTTGGAGTGTGTGTGTGTTTGTGTGTGTTTGGAGGCAGTGTGTGTGTGTTTCTGTGTGGATGGTAGTGGAGGTGTGGAGTGTGGGGTGGAGTGGTGTGTTTCTGTGTGTTTGTGTGTGTGAGAGGGCTTCTGTGGTGTGTTTCTGTGGAGTGGTGTGTGTGTGTGTGTGGGGTGCAGTGTGTGTGTTTCTGTGTGTTTGAATGCAGGAGTGGGCTAGTGGTGTGTGTAGGCAGTGTGGTGTGTTTCTGTGTGTGGGTGGGTGCAGTGTGGTGTGTTTCTGTGTGTTTGAATGCAGGCAGTGTTTCTGTGTGTTGGTGTGTTTCTGTGTGGCAGTGTGGTGTGTTTCTGTGTGTGTGGAGGCAGTGTGGTGTGTGTTTCTGTGTGTTTGTGTGCAGGTGTGGGCTAGGAGGAGGTGGTAGAGTGTGTGTGTGAGGGAAGTGTGGTGTGTTTCTGTGTGTTTGAAGGCAGGAGAGGGCTAGGAGGAGGGGGGATGGTAGAGGAGGAAGGAAGGAGGGAAGGGGTGAGTGGTGTGTTTCTGTGTGTTTGAAGGCAGGAGTTTCTAGGAGGAGGGGGGAGGGTAGAGTGTGTCTGAAGGTGGGAAGTGGAGAGTGGTGTGCTTCTGTGTGTGTTGAAGCACTGTGGTGTGTTTCTGTGTGTGGAGGGAGGGTGGAGTGTTTCTGTGTGTGAGGGAAGGCAGTGTGGTGTGTTTCTGTGTGTGTGTGTGTGTTTGTGGGTGGAGGAGGGGGGAGGGTAGAGGAGGTGTGTGGGTGGGAAGGGGAGTGTGGTGTGTTTCTGTGTGTTTGTGTGTGGGAGTGGGCTAGTTTCTGTGTGGAGGGTAGTGGAGGAAGGTTTCTGTATGGAAGGGGAGGCAGTGTGGTGTGTTTCTGTGTGTCTGTAGGCAGTGTGGTGTGTTTGTGGAGGCTGTGTGGTGTGTGTGGAGGCAGGGAAGGGGTGTTTCTGTGTGTTTCTGTGTGTTTGAAGTGTCAGTGTGTTTCTGTGTGTGTGGGGGTGATGGTAGAGGAGGAAGTGTGGAGGGAAGGGGAGAGTGGTGTGTTTCTGTGTGTGTGAAGGCAGGAGAGTGCTGTGTGTGTGGAGGCAGTGTGGTGTGTTTCTGTGTGTGAGGGGCAGTGTGGTGTGTTTCTGTGTGTTTGTGCAGTGTGAGGTGCTTTGTGTGTGTGTGGTGTGTTTCAGGGTGGAAGGAGGGTGGGGAGTGTGGTGTGTTTCTGTGTGTGTGGTGGCAGTGTGTGTGTAGGAGGTGTGTGGAGGGTAGAAACACACAAGCAGGACACACTCCGGTGTTTGTGTGTGTGGGGGCAGTGTGGTGTGTTTCTGTGTGTGTGGCAGTGAGTTGTGTGAGGTGTGTGTGAGGGTTTTGTGTGTGTGGTGTGTGTGTGGGGGCAGTGTGGTGTGTTTCTGTGTGTTTGTGTGGCAGGAGAGTGTAGGTGTGTTTGTGTGTGGTTGGAGGCAGTGTGGTGTGTTTCTGTGTGTGGTGTGGGTGTGTGTGTGTGGGTGTGTCTGTGTGTTTGTTTGTGTGTGAGGGCTAGGAGGAGGGTGGAGGAAGTTTCTGAGGGAAGGGGAGAGTGGAGTGTTTCTGTGTGTTTGTGGAGGCAGTGTGTTTGTGTGTGTGGAGGGGGTGTGGTGTGTGTGTGTTTGGAGTAAGGGGAGTGTGGTGTGTTTCTGTGTGTTTGAAGGCAGGAGAGGGCTGGAGTGTTTGGGTGTGTAGAGGAGGTGTTGTGGAGGGAAGGGGAGAGTGGTGTGTTTCTGTGTGTTTGAAGGCAGGAGAGGGTGTTTCTCTGTGTGTTTGGGAGGGTAGAGGAGGAAGGAAGTGTGGGTGAGTGGTGTGTTTCTGTGTGTTTGAAGGCAGGAGAGGGCTAGGAGGAGGGGGGAGGGTAGAGGAGGAAGGAAGGAGGGTTTCTGGGGAGGCAGTGTGGTGTGTTTCTGTGTGTTTGAAGGCAGGAGAGGTGCTTTCTGGAGGGGGGAGTGTAGAGGAGGAAGGAAGGAGGGTGTTTTTGAGTGGTGTGTTTCTGTGTGTTTGAAGGCAGGAGAGGGCTAGGAGGAGGGTGGAGTGTAGAGGAGGAAGGAAGGAGGGAAGGGGAGAGTGGTGTGTTTCTGTGTGTTTGAAGGCAGGAGAGGGCTAGGAGCAGGAGGGAGGGTTTCTGAGTGTGGGAGCTATGAAGGGGAAGTGTGTGTATGTGTGTGTCAGTGTGAGTATGTGTGGGAGGGTGTGTGTGTCACTATCAGTGTGTGTGTGTGTGTGTGTGGGGGGGTTGTGTGTCTCAGTGTGTAGTGAGTGAGTGAGAGGGTTTGATCCTCAGTGTGTGTGTGTGTGTGTGTCACTGTGGCAGTCCCCTGTGTTTCGGTGTGGGGACAACCCAACCTGTGTCACACCAACAACACAAAGGTGACACACCGACATGTGTGAAACACACAAAGCAGTCACTGTCGATTCCGTGTGTTTTGTTGGTGTGTGTGAGAAGGGTTATGTGTGGAGTAAGTTGTACAAACACAATGTTGAGTAGGCATGAAAGTGTGTACACCACACAAGAGGGTTTGTCACACAGCAGTGTGTGTGTGTGTGTGTGTGTGTGTGTGGGGGGGGGGTGTGTTGGTGTTGGGGAGTGTGGTGTGTTTCTGTAGTGTTGTGTGTGTGTGTGTGTGTGTGTGTGAGTGTGGTGTGTGTGTGGTGTGTGTGGGGTGTATCTCAGTGTGGTGTGGGTGTGTGTGTGTGTGTATGTGTGTGTGTGTGAGGTTGAGAGGGGTGTCTCAGTGTGTGTGTTTGTGTGTGGGTGCAGTGTGTTGTGTTTCTGTGTGTGTGGGTGAGTGTGGTGTGTCTTGTGTGTGTGTGTGTGTGTTTTGTGGGGTGGGACATTGTTTCAGTGTGAGTGAGTGTTGTGGTTGTTCAAACACTGGGGGGGTGTGTCAGTGTGTTTGTTTTGTGTGTGTGTGTGTGTGTGTGTGTGTGGTGGGTGTGTGTGTGGGGTGTGTGTGTGGGTGTTCTCAGTGTGTGTGTGTGTGTGTGGGGGTGTGTCAGTGTGTGTGTGTGATTGAGAGGGTGGTCTCAGTGTGTGTGTGTGTGTGTGGTTTCTGGGGGTGGGTGTGTTTGTGTGTGTGGGTGCAGTGTGTGTGTGTTTCAGTGTGTGTGTGTGGTGTGTGTGAGTGTGAGTGTGTTTCTGTGTGTGTGGTGTGTGTGTGTGTGGTGTGTGGTGTGTTGTGTGTGAGGAGTGTGTGTGTTGTTTGTGTGTGTGTGTGTGTTCGTGTGTGTGTGTGTGTGGGGGGTGTCCTGTGTTTCTGTGTGTGTGAGTGTGGAGTGAGAGGTGTCCCATGTTTGTGTGTGTGGTGGTCGGGTTTCTGTAGACAGGTGTGGGGTTTTCGTGTGTGTAATCGCAGTGTGGTGTGAGTTTGTGGGGTTGTCTCAGTGTGTGTGTGTGTTTGTGTGTGTGTGTGTGGGAGGTGTGTCTGTGTGTGCGTCGGTGTGTTTTTTGTGTGTTGATGAGGTTTGCAATGTGTACCACACGGTGTATTGGATGGTGTGGTTGTGGGGGGGGTGTCTCAGTGGGTATTTTTGTTTGGTGAGTGAGAGGGTGTCTCAGTTTTGTGTGTGTGTGGTGTGTGGTGTGTGGTGGGGGGGTTTCGTGTGTGTGTGTGTGTGAAGGCATGTGGTGTGTTTTGTGTGTGTGTGTTTTTAGTGTGTGTTGTGTGTCTGTGGAGGCAAGCACTGTGGTGTGTTTGTGTGTGTGAGGGTGTCTCAGTGTGTGTGTGTGTGTGTGTGTGTGTGTGTGTGTGTGGTGTGTCTGTATGTGTGTGTTGTGGGTACAGTGTGCAGTATGTTGTTTCAGTGGTGTGGTGAGGCAGTGTGTGTGGTGCTTTCCACACACAACACGTGGTGGGTGTGTGTGTTTGACCAAGGGTGTGTGTGTGTGGTGTGGGGGGGGTCTCAGTGTGTTTCTGAGTGAGTGAGAGTTGTGTCTCAGTGTGTGGGTGTACCAGGAGTCACCAACAACACACACACCCCACACACCCACCCCACAGATGTGTGTGGGGGGTGTGTCAGCGTGTAGGAGTGTGTGTGTGTGTGTGTTTGTGTGTGTGTGTGTGTGGAGGTGTGTGTGTTTGTGTGTGTGTGGCAGTTGTTGTGTGTGTTTTGTGTGTGTGTGTGTGTGGTGGGGTTTGTGTGTGTGTGTGTGAGTGTGTGTGAGTATGGTTTGTGTCTCAATGTGTTGTGTGTGTGGTGTGGCAGTGTGGTGTGATAATTTGTCAAGGAGGCACGTGGTGTTGTGCTTGTAGGTGAAAGGGTGAGCACACACCCAAATGTAAACAGGGTTCAACCCAACAACAACCAAGGTGTGGGTGCAGTGTGTGTTTCTGTGTGTGTGTGTTGTGTGTGTGTGTGTGTGTGTGGGGGGGGGTGTGTCTCAGTGTGTATGAGTGATGTGAGAGGGTGTCTGGTTGTGTGTGTGTGTGTATCACCCCACACAGAGACAACAAACTACACAACCAAACCCCCCCCACCCCAAAACAACACAGTTTGTGGGTGGTTTGTGAAAACAGGACGTTTTTGTTTGTGTGTGTTGGTGTGTGTGTGTGTGGGGGGGGTCTCAGTGTGTATGAGTGAGTGAGAGTTTTGGTCTCAGGTGTTGTGTGTGTGTGTGTTGGTGGGGGGTCTGTTTTGGGGGGGTTCTCAGTGTGTTGTATTTTTTGAGTTGAGGTGGGGAAACAAAGGTGTGTGTGTACTTGTGTGTGTGTGGGGGGGGGGAGACCATGAGACCATGTTGTGGTATGAGTTTTCCAGAGGTTCTTGTATCTGGACAGTGTGTGTTGTGTGTGTGTGTGTGTGAAAAGTCTAAATCGGGGGGGGCCTCAGTTGTTGTAGTTTGTTTTTGTGGTGACACAGAGGTGTCAATGTGTGGTGTATGTGGTAAGTGATGTGAGGCAGGGGTGTCCTCAGTGTGTGTGTGTGTGTGAGTGACTGGGTGTCTCAGTGTGTGTATGTGTATGAAGTGTGTGAGAGGGTTGTTCAGTGTGTTCTGTGTGTGTGTGGGGCAGTGTGGGTTTTTCTCAGTGTGAGTGTATGTGAGAGAGAGTGGTGTGTTCCTCTGTGTGTGTGTGGGACCGTGTGTGTCTGTGTGTGTGTGTGTGCAGGCTGGCGATTGGGATTAGAGCCCAGAGAATGAGTGAGTGTTAGGGTTGTTTCATTGTGGTTTGTGTGTGTGTTTTTTTGTGTGATACTCAAACAAAAAAATAAAGCTGGGCATAAAACAAAACCTACAAAAATGTGTCCAGGCTGGGCAATGCCTTCAGGAGGGTGTTCTCAGTGTGTATGAGTGAGGTGAGAGGTGTGTTCCTCAGTGTGTGTGTATGTGTGTGTGTGTGGGGGGGTATCAGGTGGCTGGGCACTGATTGACCATTAATTAAACTAATCATCTAATCAACCCCATCCTGTCTGTGTGTGTGAACCCAGGTGACGGAATTTGTTTTGTATGTCTCAGCCAATTTAGATGAGTGGTGACAGTTGTGCTCTGCCTGTGTGTTGTAAGACATTGTGTGTGTATGAGTGAGTGTGAGAGGGTTTGTCTCAGTGTGGTGTGTGGTTGTGTGGGGGGGGGTGTCTAAGTGTGTATGATGTGATTGTGGAGAGGGTGTCTAGGTGTGTGTGTGTGTGGCAGTGGGTGGGTGGTGTATGAGTGTGTTGAGAGGGAGGTATAACCAATGTGTCAAGTGTGTGGTGTGTGTGTGGGGGGGGTGGGGGGTGTATGAGTGATTGAGAGGGTGTCTCAGTGTGTGTGTGTGTGGTGTGTGTGGGGGGGGGGTATAGGTGTCTCAGTTGTATGAGTGAGAGGGGTTGTCTCAGTGTAATCTCAGTGTGTGTGTGTGGGGGGGCAGGGTGTCCATGAGGTGAGTGAGATGTGTGTTTGTACCGTTTGTGGACCGTGTTGTGGTGTGTGTGGGGGGGGTGTCTCGTGTGGTATGAGTGAGTGAAAACGTTGTGTGCAGTGTGTGTGTGTGTGTGTGTGGGGGGGGGGTGCATGTTTGTGTGTGTGTGTGAGAGAGAGAGTGTCTCAGTGTGTGTGTGTGGTGTTGGGGGGGGGGTGTCTCAGTGTGTATGAGTGAGTGAGAGGGTGTCTCAGTGTGTGTGTGTGTGTGTGGTGTGGGGGGGTGTCTCAGTGTGTATGAGTGAGTGAGAGGGTGTCTCAGTGTGTGTGTGTGTGTGGGGGGTGTCTCAGTGTGTACTCAGTGCGTTTGACAACTGTGTTGTGTGTTGTGTGTGTGTTGTGTGTGTGTGTTGTGTGTGTGTTGTGTGTGGGGGGGGGTGTGTGTGTTGTGTTTGGAGTGAGTGGGTCACAGGGTGTGTGGTCTCAGTGGGTGTTTGTGTGTGTGGGGGGGCGGGTGTCTCAGTGTGTATGAGTGAGTGAGAGGGTGTCTCTCAGTGGTGTGTTTGTGTGTGTTGTGGGGGGTGGGTGGGGGGTTGGGGGTGCACGCGGGGGGGGGGTGTCTCAGTGTGTATGAGTGAGTGAGAGGGTGCACACACTGCTCTCTTTGTTAGTGATGGGTATCAGTGTCTCAGTACTGCAGCACTGCGCCCCATTGTGAGGTGGCAGGCACTGGTCTCGGGGGATTGGCTTACTGGCACGAGACAGCCCGGCGCCAGCAGCACCCATATCCCCTCAGCACAACAAACTGCATTTTCAATATTATCAATGTGATTCAATTAAAGAAAGAAAGAATAAGGGAAAAAGAAAGCTTAGATTAGAAAGACAAGAAAGAAAGAAAGAAAAAAGAAAGAAAGAAAGAAAGAGAGGCTAGCGTACAGCAGCCTCACAGTCATGTATATTTGTTTGTTAGACATGCTTCTGCTGGTGTGTCACTAAATAATGTTTTTTGATTCCTTTACATTTTATAATAAAGTGAAGTCTGTGTTTGACATGGCAGTGCTGGGGAGAGACTCCCCTCCCTGATTAGCAGCAGTGTGGAATGTGGCCAGCATTAAGTGATGTAGTGATTGTCCATTAGCCCTGGCCTGCTTTAAAAAGAAGCTGAGAAGGATTGGCTGAAGGATCCCGACTGAGAGTCATAACCATGGTGAGAGAATCAAGCCCCTGTGTGTGACT
>NC_054568.1:1504498-1582460 GCF_017654505.1 Polyodon spathula | reverse complement strand
CCCCTCTCTCTACTCACTCTCCCCCTCTCTCTACTCACTCCCTCCTCTCTCTACTCACTCTCCCCTCTCTCTCTACTCACCGGGAGGGGGAGGTGGTGGGGGTAAGAGATAGTTGGTGGGAGGAGAGAGATTGCGTGAGAGGGAGGAGAGATGAGTTTTCTGGGGATAGAGATGAGTGCGTGGGGAGAGAGATGAGTGAGAGGGGGCGAGAATGAGTGTCGAGGGGAGATAGATGAGTGCGGGGGTAGAGATGAGTGAGAGGGAGATGAGTGATTGGGGCCGTAGAGATGAGTGAGAGGGGGGATATGAGTGAAGAGAGGAGAGGAGATGAGTGAGAGTGGGAGAAGAGTAGGGGAGGAGAGAGATGAGTCACTGGTCCTCCCTCTCCTTCTCTCCCCCTCTCCCTCTCTCTCTCCTCCTCTCTCTACTCACTCCCTCCTCTCTCTACTCTCTCTCCCCCCCTCTCTACTCACACTATTCCCTCTCTCTCTACTCACTCCCCCCTTCTCTGTCTCCCTACTCACTCTCACCTTGCCTCTCTCTGCTCACTATCACTGCCAGAGGGACAGATCTAGAGAGAGAGAGAGAGAGAGAGAACGAACGATTCATTACAGAGTTTAATTAATTTAATTACCTTGACCCCGCAATGTGATATGGAGGAGGGAGTGGGTAGAGTTTCAGCCGCTCTGAAGAGAACAGTAGTCTTAACTATACTGATCTTTGAAGTCTTATTAGAGAAGGTGTGTGTGTGTGTGTGTGTGTGTGGTGTGTGTGTGTGTGTGTGTGCTTGGGGGGGGGGGGGGGGTCTAGTTCTCCTCTGGAATTAATTCGTTTCAATAAGCTTTATTGGCATGACAAGAATAAAAAAAGAATAAACAAGTTTTGGTAAAGCAACGTATAACAAACATAAACAAAATAATAACAGTAACACAACAAAAAGGGGAGATGAGAGATCAGGAGAGAAACAGAGGGAAAGAGAGGGGAGAGGGAGAAAGGGAGAGGGGGGAGGGAGGGAGAAGGGGAGAGCTAGCTAGATAGGCCTTGAATTGTTTTACCGAGTTCAACAAGTTACAAGACCTCTCTATTAAGACCTGTGTGCAGGACTCAATGAAACGATACTGATTCACTTGCTTCTGATCCAAGCTCTTGCACTCTCCACTAACTCTCTCCTTGCTGGTCTCCCTCATTCAGCTACCTGCTCCCTTCAGCTCATTCAAAACTGCAGCTTGTCTTGTTTTTTCCCAACCTCACTGCTCTCATGCTACCACTCTGCTTCGCACCCTCCACTGGTTCCCTATCTGCTCACATTCAATTCAAAACCCTTGCTCATGCCTACAACTCTCTTCACCACACTGCCCCCTCCTACCTCCAATCCCTCGTGTCTCCCTACACCCCCTCTCACCCTCTCCGATCCTCCTCTGCTGGCCGACTGGTCATGCTTTCCCTCCACTCTCCATCCTCCTGTGGTCGCTCCTTCTCTTCCCTCGCCCCTCTGCAGTGGAACAGCTACTGGAAAACTTCAGGACTGATCCATCTCTCACTGCCTTCCGCTACCTCCTCAAGACCCCCTTGTTTAGATTAAACTTGTAGATCTCTTCATCTACTCTGCATTGGGCTTGCATGACCTCAGCACTGCGTTACTGGATTCTCTGCTGATATGCTATCCTTGCACTATTGCACTGCTAATATGTCATTGCAGATATAACTTGCTGTGATCCTAACCTGTTGCATCATAACTCATATTGTATTCTAATAGTATTATTATTTGCACTTACTGTAAACAACACTGTATTTAAATATTAAGCCTTGCATTGTAACCCTGTACTGCCCTGTAACACCTACAAGTCGCCTTGGATAAAGACATCTGCCAAATAAATACATAAACAAATAAATACATAATAATAACAATGAATTTGCTCAGCTGAAAAGGTAGCTAGGTGTTTTACAACAGCTGCACAAAACATGTTCTTAACATTGCAACCCACTTCCTTTCTCAAACAGAAGAGCAATCAAACAGCAGCGCTGATGTTAAACTACTGGCAGCAGTCTTTCAGGGATTCTGACTGGCAGTAGAATGTGTACTGGTAATAAGAAACTTCAAAAAGGCTGTCCGTCTGTTTTTAAAGAACGTAAGAAATGTATGAAGGGGAGGAGGCAGTTCCATTCCTAGGAGCTGATTGATCTCAGAACTTCTAGTGGCATCTTAAAGGACCAATCACATGGCATGGCAACCCACTGCGTACCATCCTCACCTCTGTCAGGGAGCGTCTCCTTCCCTCTGTCCTGTGTCTGCTGGTCCTGCGCTTAAAGATTGGTTCTGGTTCAATTTTAAAATAAATCACTTACACTCACACTTGATAGAGCTATATTAACTTCCAGAGTGATTTATCTGAACTGAGCTTGTATTAATAAAATAAACAGTGTAAACTAACAGTGTAAACTTGTGCACACGTTGTGAATAGGGGGCTTTGTCTCATTCTCGTCGCTTTGATGAGTTTGTAGACTGTGTGTGAAGCTAAACTTTACATTTTAACCATTAACAAGACTACTATTGTCATTACTTAATGGATAATGAATAGCAAAATAATAATCATATAATAATAATATAATAATAATAATAAACCTGCAAATTACATTTTATCAATTACAAGACTATCAAGTTATTTTCAATAATTAAAGTAATAATAATAATAATTAATTAATAATAATATCAAATAATAATAATAATAATAATAAACGCTACTACATGCAAATTCGTAGCTGCAGTACATTTGCATGCAAACTGGCCACAGTATTGTATTTCCTTGAAAAAACTAAGAGCTCCGAGATTGTATCTGTGTAATATAATCAGGGGTCTCGTTTCAACGGCCCTCTATTCAAACTTCTGCTTTCAAACAATAACGTTACCCTGGATCCCTGAAAGGGAAGACGACCACCAATGGAATCATGTATGGGAGATGCCTGCCCATTGGGTAGATCTTTATATCAGAGATCTTTATATCAGAGCTGCTGATAGGCCCCTTCCTGGGATGACGCACTTGGTCCCGCCCACCGGGGATTAAAAATGTCATCATGAGGAAGCCATTTCCGTTTTTCCATCGAACCTGTGAGGGCGACCGATGTGACCTCGCTGGTTGATGGTCGTCTTCTCTTTCAAGGAACCAGGGTTACGAGAAGTAACCTAACGTTCCTTTTCAATTAGAAGACGACCACCAGTGACCACCAAGGAACGGCAGCATATGAGGGACGCACTAGCACTGTCTAACCCAGGGGTTAGCGATGTGAACACCCTCAAGGACCCTCGTGTCTAATGAAGGCAGGGCAGGGTCTACCACATTAAGGCGGTAGAACCTGGAGAAGGTATGGGGTGTAGCCCCGCTAGCCGCAGTACAAATATGGGACAGCGAGGCCCCTCTGAAGAAGGTAGCTAAATGACGCAGAACCCTTGTCCTATCCACTATCCGCTCTGGGCAGAGGAAATTCAATTTCTTATCCTCTGTTGAAGAAAATGGGGGTGGATGGAAGGACTCCAGTTCCACAGACTGATTAAGGTGGAAGGCTGTGATCACCTTGAAGAGGAAAGCAGGGTTGGTGCGCAGAGACACCCTGCTGCCATCCTCCCAAATACGCATGTAGGAGCTGTGCACAGACAGCGCCTGCAGCTCACTGACCCGCTTAGCGGAGGTGATAGCCATGAGGAAGATGTCTTAATAGACAGGTACTTCAGCTCTATGGAGTGTATGGGCTCAAACAGGGTCTTCATGAGGGCCTCCAGTACAATATCAAGGCTCCATTGAGGGAGAATACTCCTCTTGGAAGGATGTAATCACCATGTGCCTTTAAGAAACCGGGTAGCCAAAAAATGTGGACCCAGAGATATTGAATCTATGGGGGCATGGCATGCAGAGATAGCTGCTAAATACACCTTCAAGGTGGAAGGTGACCTATCAGCATCAAGCAGTTCTTGCAGAAACTTTAAGATAACTGGCATGGGCCAATTCTGGAAATACTTCCACTTATAGGTGTACAACGACCTAGTGGAATCTGCCCTAGCGTTCTGCAACGTACCCACAACTGCATCTGATAGCCCTAGGACTAACTAGTGGTCCCTTTCAGGGGCCAGACCCATAGCCGGAACCTGCCCGGTTCCGGGTGCCAAAGAGTGCATCTTGTCTGACTGAGGAGATCCGTGTGAAGCAGGATCTCCCAGGGCTGGCCTTGTAAAAGTTGACACAGGGCTGAGAACCAGATTCTCCAGAAAGGCCGGAAGCAGCGGTATAGGTGGGAAAGCGTACAAAAACTCTTTGGGCCGTTCGTGCCCTAGGGTGTCGATGGCGAGTGGACTACCTCAGTGGTGGAGGAAGTAACACATGGGGCAATGTGTTGTTTCTGCCGAGGTGAAGAGATCGAACTACGCCCTCCTGAGGGTAGGGTCACCACTCTGAGGGAAGGGGACCGTCCGTCAAGAGGAAGTCCACGGCCCAGTTCACCACTCCGGGACTGTGTGTCGCCCACAGCAAGTTCTTCTGAGCCCATGTCAAGAGCTTGAAAGCCATGCGATGCAACCCCGGGGACTGTGGGCCACCCTGGTGAACAACTGTTGTGTTGTCTGTCCAGATGAAAGCATGTGTACCGCTCAGCACCTGGAGGAAGTGGTGGAGAGCAAGGGAGACCGCCTGCAACTCCAGCATGTTTATGTGCAGGGAGTGTACTGGGGAAACCCTGCTAGGACCAGTTTGTCTGCGCCTTCCATGGAGGCAAGCTGCACGGCCTGATTCAGCATGCTTGGAGCTGAGGCCGGACGCTCCCAGGAGGAGTGTACCTCTTCCATGAAGTCCGGGAAGGCCAGGAACTTTTGAGGGCGTGGTGTCATCGCCTGCGTCCCAAATATACTGGTGTTCAAGTAATTACAACAACATCAAGTAATTACAACAATAAAACGACAACTTACCTTAAACTTAAGAGCAAATTACCTTCAAGAAAATATGTTTCTTTTTACCGAACATTTCCTTTAAAAAATATATTTATTGCATATTGCATCTAATTACGTTAAAACTGGAATCCCATGATCCATTGCAGGGCCGATTGTAAACAGTAGTGTTTAAACAGTGTTATTTGTGTTATTGTGTGTTAAATGTGCTGTTGCACAATCATATGTCAGTTTACATGTCCTTTGTGTTCCTTCACCATTGTGTGTGTTTTGTTCATGTTTTGTGTGCTCACCATCTCTTGGTAGGTCAGATCGTGGAGGGGCTACCCCTCTATTCCCCTTACTTGTATCTCTTTACAAATACGAAGTATTGATGCTGTTTTTATATGGTATATTACTGGCAACCCTTTTTACCGTAAAAACAGGGTTTGTTTTTTGGGCGTTTTTTTTTTTTTTTACATTTCTATTCCAGAAAGAGGCTCGATTGCATTTCTGAGCCTTTAAAATGTCAGTCGTGTAACTGCAATGGCAAAACGATTCTGATAAGCTGACACTTCGGGAGATTTCTCTACTGTAAAATACAATGAAATAAAGTTATAAAATGTTCCCGGACATTCCTGTACAATCCAGTGATTAATGTTTGCCTGTCGGCTCTGGCGCATTTTTAAAATGAATTACGCAGTTTGAATCGCATCAGTGTTAAACAAATCACCTTGCATTATATTCAAGGGATTTTACCACTTTTAAGCATTTATAAACCGTATTTTGGTAACATGTTCTGTAAGTATTTTCTCTAGCAATTTAAATAAACCCGCAAGTGTGTTGCATCTGCTTTGTGTTTGTATCTTAAGCGTTTGTTTGTTACAGTACACGGGTCATTTCAAAAGGAAACAGACCCAGCTGGTAATAACGCAGAACTGTGCATCTTTAGGGTACCCTCTTACACGACACAGACTGCAAACACTGTACACAAAGTGTGGGTGTTTATAACGCGTCGGTATCGGAAAACTGCGAGATTGCACTGCAAGAAATACCCCCCCCCCCCCCCCAAGAAAAAAAAAAAATAACGAGAAAAAAAAAAACAACAAAGAATAGCCTATAGGAAATTAAAACTGTATTTATATATATATATATATATATAATTATCTCTATAGATATATATATAATATATATATAAATAAGATATCTATATGCTTTTGACGAAAATAAAATCTAAAAATCTATTTGGCGTGAAAACTGTACGAAATCCCATTGCACGAGTTTAGGATTAAAATTAAACCTTTTAACATATTTTTTCATTTTTAAATATTTATAGACTCTCTTACAGGGCTCACGAAACGAGTTTAATCTTCATTAATGAAAGATGTAGCCAACGACGCCGGCTGAGTGTTTGTAGAGTGTATGTTGTGCAGCGAAACTGTACAAAATATTAGTCAACTCACGGAATTAAACATTGTCCTATATGTAAAAGAACTATATAATATAATACATAATAATAATAATAATAATAATAATAATAATATAATAATAATAATCTGAACGTATTAATCAGAACGCAGCATTTGGAGTGTTTTGTGTAACTGTGCACAACATCAAACAACAAAATGATTTTTAATATTATTATTTTTATTTTAAACACCGGACGCTTTATAGCAGCCCGTCAGGGGGAGGGAATGCTGCTTTTCTGTTATTTCATTATAACACTTCCCGACCCTTCAGAACTCACATATAGCATTATAGTTTCAACACGGAGACCCCAACTTACAAACGCGTCACTCATTACAAGATTATGAATGACATGAGAAGTTATTTCAAAGGCTGCACTTCAGAAGCCCATATTCACAGAGCTTTAAGCAAACGCAATGTATTGCTATAATGAAAACGCTGTTAAAAACTTCACACGATCGACGCGAGTGTTCATTTCAGCGCACCGCACCTTTCCTTTTGCAAATAATAACCTCATCCTGGAAATGATTGATGAATCTGGGCCCAAATGTTTTAATAGTTAAACATAACTCTCATGCAACAGCAAATAAACTCAGTTCTACTGTTTAATTTGCAGATAAAAGAGGCTAAAAACAATTAAAATACATACAAAGATGGTTCTTTATTTGAATTGTTTTAGGATATATTTAAAACACACAAAATCCACATTACAGCATGCAGTACATAAATATTACAATTAAATCGTGTTCTATTCCACAAATTAAACTTAATTATATATATATATAATATATATAATAGTATATATTATATATATATGATTAGATTATATTATAGATATATCTAGAGACGAAACTGCGCTTATGTTTTAGATTTTTAGATCTAAACAGCACTTTTGACATGCTACACTGTAACGTGCTCAAATTGCACGAGTTTATGAATTTGAACATAAACCTAAAGTAAAAAAAAATTTCATGAAATATTTTGAGAGAATGTCCCGAGTGCTCTGCTCACGAATTAGACGTAATCTACTTTCTGACATCGTGCGCGCGTATGTGTGCAGCGAAAACTGTAGCATTATATGTAATACTTGGTAATTAAAGATATTCTCAAAACAAATATTATAATAATAATAATAATACTAATAATAATAATAGTATAATAATAACAATAATAATAATCTGAACGTATTAATCAGAACGCAGCATTTGGAGTGTTTTGTGTAACTGTGCACAACATCAAACAACAAAATGATTTTTAATATTATTATTTTTATTTTAAACACCGGACGCTTTATAGCAGCCCGTCAGGGGGAGGGAATGCTGCTTTTCTGTTATTTCATTATAACACTTCCCGACCCTTCAGAACTCACATATAGCATTATAGTTTCAACACGGAGACCCCAACTTACAAACGCGTCACTCATTACAAGATTATGAATGACATGAGAAGTTATTTCAAAGGCTGCACTTCAGAAGCCCATATTCACAGAGCTTTAAGCAAACGCAATGTATTGCTATAATGAAAACGCTGTTAAAAACTTCACACGATCGACGCGAGTGTTCATTTCAGCGCACCGCACCTTTCCTTTTGCAAATAATAACCTCATCCTGGAAATGATTGATGAATCTGGGCCCAAATGTTTTAATAGTTAAACATAACTCTCATGCAACAGCAAATAAACTCAGTTCTACTGTTTAATTTGCAGATAAAAGAGGCTAAAAACAATTAAAATACATACAAAGATGGTTCTTTATTTGAATTGTTTTAGGATATATTTAAAACACACAAAATCCACATTACAGCATGCAGTACATAAATATTACAATTAAATCGTGTTCTATTCCACAAGATTTGAGTTCAATTCTTACGTTTACAGATCGACACCACGTTCAAATACATATAGAAGTTACCCTTATAAAAATGACCTACAGTAAACGTATAGCAATGTAATAAAGCGTATGCATACACTATCGTAAATGCACAGCATAACCGTGGGAACAGCATGGGGGTGGTCATTTTAATAAGTCATAATTTTAATATGTCTAACTGAAAGCCGCGGGTATTGCCATGCAGTAACAACAAATACAAATGAAAAGACGCGTGCATGTCCGTGTGCTTATTAAAATGCAATCTGAATATGGACTGTAAACACGTATTGAGGAATACACAAACAAACAAACAAACAAACAAACAAACAGCACTGTTCTCGTGGCTTTTAAAACGCTAAACCATGCGTGTTTCACAATAACAAAAGCGAGCGTCTGCAGGGAAATGAATGAATAGTTTTACAAGTTTACTCTCATGTATTCCCCGCACTGCTGTAAAACTCGCTTTAAAAACCAAGAACAGACATTTAAAATGAGGCAGGTGTGTTATTTCAAACATACCCCGTGATAAATTCGTAGCATATATATTTTTTTAGATTTGGAGAGATTTGTTCAAGTTTGAAACGATGCTGCTTTTAAAATAAATTGTGCATATATTACAAAATACTCGCATTATTATTATTATTATTATTATTATTATTATTATTATTATTATTATTATTATTATTATTATTCCACCTTAGAATTCCCTGTAGTTCGGTTATAAACAAAATAAACAACATCATACAAATATTAACGGGACCTTTTGATTTTTTGCTCCAGTAAAAACTAAGTAACTTTTTGTATCAAAATAATAATTTAAAACAAACAAAAAAATTATTTCGGCTGAATTCTTTGAAACTAAAACTCAAAATTGGGGAAATTTCAGTAAATTTTAATAATAAAAACAATAAATAAAATGATACTACAGTCTCCTTTTGTAAGCGTTTTCGCAAAGTTAATATTTACTAGACTTTATTTAGACTGGCTTTACCTCGAATATTGCAAGTTTATCAAGTTTAATAATAATTTCGAATATATATATATATATATATATATATATATATATATATTTATTATATATAATAGATATATACTTAAATATATAATATATATTACCACGATTTGCCTGTATTTGTTAAAGTCTGAAATGCAGTAGTTTATTTTCATATTGATTCACAAATTAGGGGTCCAATCGACTCGCCAGAGAGATGAATTACACTGTGTAACAACTGTGTTTTTTTTTTTTGTTCCTGGGTAGTAAGTGTTATTTCCTAATTGCTTATGCCTCAAAAGTATAGAAAATGGCTATTATTCCCCACAAACTTTGCTTTTGTGACCAGGACAGGTACATTTCAAAATATCACTATTTCCAATGAGAAAACGGGCGCTTTTGTGTCTTTTCGTTCACATAAAGTCAGAAAAAAACAACATATGAATCCAAATTAACATGTATTTATACTAAAGTAATACAAAAATGACTTCAAAAGATTTAGAAGTGAGTAGTTTTTCGAGATTTACGATTACAGTGTAAATTTACAGTATAATCGTAAATCTCGAAAAACTACTCACTTCTAAATCTTTTGAAGTCATTTTTGTATTACTTTAGTATAAATACATGTTAATTTGGATTCATATGTTGTTTTGTTCTGAACGAAAAGACACAAAAGCTCCCGTTTTCTTATTGGAAATAGTGATATTTTGAAATATCACTGTCCTGGTCACAAAAGCAAAGTTTGTGGGGAATAATAGCCATTTTCTATACTTTTGAGGCATAAGCAATTAGGAAATAACACTTACTACCCAGGAACAAAAATTGTGTTACATAGTGTTATTCATGCATTGAGAAGAGAAACACGCAATATTAAGTTGAAAATGAAGAGAGGTTCAATCACATTGAGTTACCAGCTCTAAGGAAAACCTTGCAGTTCTTGACGGATTAGCCATCTGGATCGCTTCCCAAGGCAGACGCTGCGAACACTGGGCTACTGTTACAGAGGGACGCGTACTGAGTCTCTGGCCGCTTCAGTTAAGTGCGACTAATCTATTTGTAACATCACAAGATTTCATTTATGTTCAGATTTAAAAAACAAAACAAAAAACTGGGGCATATTTTTTGTGGAGCGACAAGTTTTGAAATTAGAAATTATTATACCCAAGTCCAATAGTGGCGTAAAATAATTTAGCTAGTCTTTTTCTGTTCTTTCGCATAGTAAATAATAACCCAGCCCGCTATTTAGAAAGTCTCAGTGCAAAAGCGAGTTTATCGAGCTGGTCTGGTGATTTTGTGTGAAGCAACCCGGGAAGTCACCGGCTGTGCTCGACCCGCTCCAGCAATGCAGGTGCTGTTCCACCGGGGAGCCCTTCGGAGGCGAGGACTGGAGAGGGGCAGGCGGGGGCTGTGTCCCCTGCACGGCTGGGTGGTGTGGGACGTGGTGAGAGAAGAAATAACTGGCCTGCCCGGCCGCCAGGAGGTTGAACGAACACGGGGTCATGGAGGTGGGCAGCGACAGACCGCAAGGCAGCGAGGACGCGGCGAACGAGGCGGCGGCGGCGACCTGGTGACGGTGGTGGCTCCCCCCAGCGGTACCCGTATAAGAAGACTCGGCCGCGCCTTGCAGTAGCCGGTCCACCCCGGCGGCTGTGGCGCTAAGCTGGTGTGAAGTCTGGGACAGAATCGAGGTGGCGTAGGAGCTCGGGTGTCCGAAGTAGGACGAGCTGTATCCGAGAGTGGAGCCGGGGTGGTGGTGAGGGTGAGGCTGCTGAACGGACAGGAAAGGCGGGACCGGCCAGTAAAGGGACCCCGCGAAGGCCAGGCCAGCGGCGGCAGCAGCAGCGGAGGACGACAGCCTGTTCCCCTGCTTGAAAGCGAGCTTGGCTCGGGAGGAGGAGGTTGAGCGCCGGCGGAGTTTTCCAGTGGTGCCGCCGATGAAAACGTCGTCGCTGGAGGGGTCCAGCATCCAGTAGTTGCCCTTCCCAGGATCGTCGTAGTGGCGCGGCACCTTGAGGAAGCACTTGTTGAGACTGAGGTTGTGGCGGATGGAGTTCTGCCAGCCCTGCTTGTTCTCCTTGTAGTAGGGGAAATTCTGCACGATGAACTGGTAGATGCCGTTGAGAGTCAGGCGCTTCTCCGGGCTCTGGCGTATCGCCATCATGATCAGCGCGTTATAGCTGAACGGGGGTTTGTCACACTTGGCTGCCTTCTCTCCCGCTCTGTCCTGGTCCAACCCTTTGGTCTTCTCGTCTCCTCCTCGCTCTTCCTCTTCATCCTCATTATTAATTTTATTATTGCTGTTATTAATATTGTCCCTCTCGACACCCCCCGCTTGAGGGCTGCCTGTGCGCTGGGTCTCCAGTGCCCTGGAAGTATCGCCGTGCGCCCCGCTGTCAGGGGCTCCGCAGCCACTCCCCGCCCCCTCTTGCAAGAGACTCTTGATGCTGAATGAAGACGTGCGGACAGTCCCGGGGGCCTCTTTCAAGCGTTCCATGACCAACATTTCACATCCCACCAAATCAAGCGAATGACAGGAAGAAAGCACGAAGAGAGAAAGAGAAAGAGAGAAAGGGAAGGCGCGCCCCCCCCCCCTGCTGTACGCAGACCCTTACACGCTCGGCAGCGGTTACAGAAAGAGGTACTCTTCATGTAACCCGCTCCATTCAGGTGTCAATCTCTCAGTGTCGTCGCGGAGCTCCTCGTTGAATTTCCTAGCGTCCTAGCACTTTGTAACACAACACGCTCGCATGCTTTCCGACCAATGAGCCGCGGCTTTCAAACCCCCCTCACACCCCCCCCGTGCTCCCAGCGGGTCTGTATCATTCACTCTTCAGAAATGTGCTTGCCAGAGCGAGCAGTTTTTCAAATGTTTTTGGTGTTATGGAAATAGACTGTTGTCAGGTAAGACACGCAGCTTGCTGGGAATGAAGGGGACTCTCTCGCGTGTCAGCGCTTGTTTAAACGGACTCGCTTCTGCCGGTGTTGTATCGGGCTGTGCACAGGCTCAGGTTAGTCCGGCAGTGTTCACGCAACGCTCGAGTGGAATGCGTTCTCACATTAGTTTAAACCCGCTTTAAAACTGACCTTTACATGCATTGCAATCCCCCCGTATACAGGCCTATGTATCTAAGAGCGCAGGAAGAGAGTTTTGCTGGTTAAGCTGAAGATGCATTTTTCGTAAGGTTTGGAACATTATTATTATTATTATTATTATTATTATTATTATTATTATTATTATTATTATTATTATTATTTCCTGTCAACAGAGGACACTGTCGTCAAGTGGACCCTGACCCACTTTACTGTGACTGGACTGTACAGCTAACCCTGCTCACTGTGACTGGACTATACAGCTAACCCTGCTCACTGTGACTGGACTATACAGCTAACCCTGCTCACTGTGACTGTGCTGGACTATACAGCTAACCCTGCTCACTGTGACTGCTGGACTATACAGCTAACCCTGCTCACTGTGACTGGACTATACAGCTAACCCTGCTCACTGTGACTGGACTATACAGCTAACCCTGCTCACTGTGACTGGACTATACAGCTAACCCTGCTCACTGTGACTGGACTATACAGCTAACCCTGCTCACTGTGACTGGACTATACAGCTAACCCTGCTCACTGTGACTGGACTATACAGCTAACCCTGCTCACTGTGACTGGACTATACAGCTAACCCTGCTCACTGTGACTGGACTATACAGCTAACCCTGCTCACTGTGACTGGACTATACAGCTAACCCTGCTCACTGTGACTGGACTATACAGCTAACCCTGCTCACTGTGACTGCTGGACTATACAGCTAACCCTGCTCACTGTGACTGGACTATACAGCTAACCCTGCTCACTGTGACTGGACTATACAGCTAACCCTGCTCACTGTGACTGCTGGACTATACAGCTAACCCTGCTCACTGTGACTGGACTATACAGCTAACCCTGCTCACTGTGACTGGACTATACAGCTAACCCTGCTCACTGTGACTGGACTATACAGCTAACCCTGCTCACTGTGACTGGACTATACAGCTAACCCTGCTCACTGTGACTGCTGGACTATACAGCTAACCCTGCTCACTGTGACTGGACTATACAGCTAACCCTGCTCACTGTGACTGCTGGACTATACAGCTAACCCTGCTCACTGTGACTGGACTATACAGCTAACCCTGCTCACTGTGACTGGACTGTACAGCTAACCCTGCTCACTGTGACTGGACTATACAGCTAACCCTGCTCACTGTGACTGGACTGTACAGCTAACCCTGCTCACTGTGACTGACTGTACAGCTATACCCTGCTCAACTGGACTACAGCTAACCCTGCTCACTGTGACTGGACTATACAGCTAACCCTGCTCACTGTGACTGGACTATACAGCTAACCCTGCTCACTGTGACTGGACTATACAGCTAACCCTGCTCACTGTGACTGGACTATACAGCTAACCCTGCTCACTGTGACTGGACTATACAGCTAACCCTGCTCACTGTGACTGGACTGGACTGTGAACTGGACTGTACAGCTAACCCTGCTCACTGTGACTGGACTATACAGCTAACCCTGCTCACTGTGACTGGACTATACAGCTAACCCTGCTCACTGTGACTGGACTATACAGCTAACCCTGCTCACTGTGACTGGACTATACAGCTAACCCAGTTTATAACATATTTATAGCATCATTAGCTGTTCCTTTAAACACATTTAATCCCGTGCATATTATTGAATAGGCTTGGAGGGGATCATCTTTAACATGAATATGTTACATAGCGTTTACTCTACTAAAACCAATTAATTTATGAAAATAAATACATCCGCAGCAACATTTGAATCAGTTAAAAAAAAAAACAGTTTTTCCCAAACAAAACCTATTCTAAGGTTATTTATAGACGCCTGTGAACGAGACAGTAATCTATCGATTAACAGCATATCAGAACCTGTGAACGAGACGGTAATCTATCGATTAACAGCATATCAGAACCTGTGAACGAGGCGGTAATCTATCGATTAACAGCATATCAGAACCTGTGAACGAGACGGTAATCTATCGATTAACAGCATATCAGAACCTGTGAACGAGACGGTAATCTATCGATTAACAGCATATCAGAACCTGTGAACGAGACGGTAATCTATCGATTAACAGCATATCAGAACCTGTGAACGAGACGGTAATCTATCGATTAACAGCATATCAGAACCTGTGAACGAGACGGTAATCTATCGATTAACAGCATATCAGAACCTGTGAACGAGACGGTAATCTATCGATTAACAGCATATCAGAACCTGTGAACGAGGCGGTAATCTATCGATTAACAGCATATCTGAACAGATGACTGTATCTCAAAACGTATGCATAGTTCTGTATTCATTACAAGTCATAAGCAAAAACATTGTGAATACACAGTTAACACAAATGAATACTGTTTCAACATATCAGTATTGAAAATTGACGTACTTTATTTCATTTATATAAACGAAAATTATTATTATTTTCTGTCTGAGCGCCAGTCCGTCAATAACTACCTTTATTGTCAAGGTTTGTGTTCTAGTCTTAGAAGAACAGTTATGAAATTCTTTCTTTACGTTTAGTTATTATTATTATTATTATTATTATTATATAGGGGGGGATTATTATTAATTATTAATATTATAAATAATATTATCATTTCCGTTATATTCAATTAGGTTTATATCAATATATAAATTAGTTTCTGTATTATTATTATTAGTTTCTGTATATATTCCTGGTAAATTGAAAAGCCTCCTGGGAAAAAAAACTTCCCAGATTCCCATTTTCTGTAGCAAAATAATAATAATAAAAAAATCTGAACATGAAATATATACTCTCAATGCTGCCAATTACAACCCGAATACAATGATCTGAAAGCGGGAATATTTGAGATATTTTGTCACAGAAATTAAATAAATCTTTTTTATTTTTTAATATACTGTAGCCTATTCATAAACTGTTTGATATTTGCAATCATTGTAGATACAAAAAATAATGTGTTAATGATTTAAAATGTGTTCTCAAAGAATGCAGTGGAAAATAGTACTTTACAGCTTAATGTCGAATTATATTTTATTATTATATTATTATTATTATATTATTATTATTATTATTATTATTATTATTATTATTATTCAAAGACAGATTGTAGATCCTGTGGTTTATGAATCCATTTTACATCTATTTCATTCTATTATAGATGCAACATTTTTTTTTGTATTAATGACTTAAAATATATATATTTTTCAAAAGTGCCAATTATCATGAGATAAAGAAATGCCTTGATCAAATGCGCGTGGTGTTTCGTGTTTCTTTCACGCAAGCCTCGGTCACCTGCTCATTATAGAACTGAGCGGTCTGGTGAGACTGGGTTGCAATGCGTGTCGTGGAATCGTTAGCGCACTGCCCTCTCCAGAGCCCTGCGCGTCTGCTCCAGGAGAATCGTCGTTGCAAGCCAAATGCATGGACTGAGCGGCTTCTTCTCCTGCATTGGAAAGCTCGTCGCTTTTTGCACTGTCGCTGTCGTATTTACCGCCCACTTACATGTTGAAATAAAACCTTAAACACAAATGACATAGCTATAATAAAACACCCCTAAACTTCATTATTATTCGCCTTTATCAACATCGAAAAATACAGAGCAGCATAAAAATCAGTTGTGCATTTGATGGGAGGGAAAGCACAATGCAAGAGCCGGGCTCGTTTGCAGTAGTGGTTTGAGAGCTTTTTAACGTCGTGTCATCTCACCAGCACAGGGCAGGATCTGTGACTGCAGGGTGTCACACAACACTGCCCGTCACACGGTAATAACATAAGCAGTCACGAAGTGGACAAATAATTTGAATATTTATCGGTTAAATTGAATGTTTAAGCAAGAGGTAGAAGTTAAAATAATTAGAAACGTTTAATAATATTGATTGTTTACAATTGATTGTTAAACTAAATATAATGTTTAAAACTAAACCAATAAGAGTTGCTAAGTGTGTTTTTTTAAAAACACTGTAAAAAATGTTCTGAAATTCAACGGTCAACTTCTGGTAAACAGTGAAGGTAAATTGCCATCTCTTGTAAAATGACAATTTACCTTAAATTTAACAGCAGCTTACCTTCATACTAAAAAAAACAAGAAATATGTTTATTTTTTAAAAAAATGTTGAAGGTCTATATTGATTGCTGGTGCTCACACAGCCAGCTCCCAGTCCTGAGTTTGTGTTGAAGGTCTATATTGATTGCTGGTGCTCACACAGCCAGCTCCCAGTCCTGAGTTCGTGTTGAAGGTCTATATTGATTGCTGGTGCTCACACAGCCAGCTCCCAGTCCTGAGTTCGTGTTGAAGGTCTATATTGATTGCTGGTGCTCACACAGCCAGCTCCCAGTCCTGAGTTTGTGTTGAAGGTCTATATTGATTGCTGGTGCTCACACAGCCAGCTCCCAGTCCTGAGTTTGTGTTGAAGGTCTATATTGATTGCTGGTGCTCACACAGCCAGCTCCCAGTCCTGAGTTTGTGTTGAAGGTCTATATTGATTGCTGGTGCTCACACAGCCAGCTCCCAGTCCTGAGTTTGTGTTGAAGGTCTATATTGATTGCTGGTGCTCACACAGCCAGCTCCCAGTCCTGAGTTTGTGTTGAAGGTCTATATTGATTGCTGGTGCTCACACAGCCAGCTCCCAGTCCTGGGTTTGTGTTGAAGGTCTATATTGATTGCTGGTGCTCACACAGCCAGCTCCCAGTCCTGGGTTTGTGTTGAAGGTCTATATTGATTGCTGGTGCTCACACAGCCAGCTCCCAGTCCTGGGTTTGTGTTGAAGGTCTATATTGATTGCTGGTGCTCACACAGCCAGCTCCCAGTCCTGAGTTTGTGTTGAAGGTCTATATTGATTGCTGGTGCTCACACAGCCAGCTCCCAGTCCTGGGTTTGTGTTGAAGGTCTATATTGATTGCTGGTGCTCACACAGCCAGCTCCCAGTCCTGAGTTTGTGTTGAAGGTCTATATTGATTGCTGGTGCTCACACAGCCAGCTCCCAGTCCTGAGTTTGTGTTGAAGGTCTATATTGATTGCTGGTGCTCACACAGCCAGCTCCCAGTCCTGGGATTGTGTTGAAGGGCTATATTGATTGCTGGTGCTCACACAGCCAGCTCCCAGTCCTGGGTTTGTGTTGAAGGTCTATATTGATTGCTGGTGCTCACACAGCCAGCTCCCAGTCCTGAGTTTGTGTTGAAGGTCTATATTGATTGCTGGTGCTCACACAGCCAGCTCCCAGTCCTGAGTTTGTGTTGAAGGTCTATATTGATTGCTGGTGCTCACACAGCCAGCTCCCAGTCCTGAGTTTGTGTTGAAGGTCTATATTGATTGCTGGTGCTCACACAGCCAGCTCCCAGTCCTGAGTTTGTGTTGAAGGTCTATATTGATTGCTGGTGCTCACACAGCCAGCTCCCAGTCCTGAGTTTGTGTTGAAGGTCTATATTGATTGCTGGTGCTCACACAGCCAGCTCCCAGTCCTGAGTTTGTGTTGAAGGTCTATATTGATTGCTGGTGCTCACACAGCCAGCTCCCAGTCCTGAGTTTGTGTTGAAGGTCTATATTGATTGCTGGTGCTCACACAGCCAGCTCCCAGTCCTGAGTTCGTGTTGAAGGTCTATATTGATTGCTGGTGCTCACACAGCCAGCTCCCAGTCCTGAGTTCGTGTTGAAGGTCTATATTGATTGCTGGTGCTCACACAGCCAGCTCCCAGTCCTGAGTTCGTGTTGAAGGTCTATATTGATTGCTGGTGCTCACACAGCCAGCTCCCAGTCCTGAGTTCGTGTTGAAGGTCTATATTGATTGCTGGTGCTCACACAGCCAGCTCCCAGTCCTGAGTTTGTGTTGAAGGTCTATATTGATTGCTGGTGCTCACACAGCCAGTGCCCAGTCCTGAGTTCGTGAAGGTCTGTACTGTATTGTTGGTCCCTGATTAAAGTCGCCTTGTTGAAGACGATACCTGGAAAGGGTTTCGATTGCTGAAACCCACGTGAAGTCTCCGAAAAGTCTCACACAGCTTTAAGTCACCTCGATAAATCCTATGAGATATCCCTTTTTAATTTTTCGGTGGCCTATGAGTTTATTCATTTATTTATTTCTCATTCTGTATCACTTCCTGTGAATTCTCTGCTTATGAAGTACTGTTAACGGACGACTTGTGAGAGTGTGTGGCCTGTGTGTGTGTGTGGTGGGCGTGGTTGACGTGGTGTGTGAGAGTGTGTGTGTGTGTGGTGTGCGTTTGCTTGTGTCACAACGACCACTCTATTGTCGGTTGTTTGGTCAGGACTCCTGAACACACAGTGTACGCGTGTGAGAGTGGTGTGTGTGAGAGTGTGTGTGTGTGTGTGTGTTGATTGTGTGTGTGTGTGTGTGTGTGTGTGTGTGTGTGTGTGTGTGTGTGCGTGTGTGTGTGTGTGTGTGTGTGTGTGTGTGTGTGTGTGTGTGTGTGTGTGTGTGTGTGTGTGTGTGTGTGTGTGTGTGTGTGTGTGTGTGAGTGTGTGTGTGTGTGTGTGTGTGTGTGTGTGTGTGTGTGTGTGTGTGTGTGTGTGTGTGTGTGTGTGTGTGTGTGTGCGTGTGTGTGTCAGTGTCCCAGATTTTTTTTTTTTTCCACCTGCCTTCATTGCACACGGTTAATGATACCACGAATACTCAAAAGCGTTTCAAACGGTGCTATTGCACTGTGTGTGCGTAAGTGTTTGTGGTGTGGTGGTGTGTGTCCTGGCGTGCGCACAGACACACTGTCCACACACTGTGTGTGTGTGGAGCACACCAGGGACACACACAGCACACACCACACGCACGTGAAAACCGCACTGGTGTGCTTGTGTGTGGTGCACACTCGCACGTGTGTGTGTGTGTGGTGTGTGTGTGTGTGTGTGTGTGTGTGTGTGTGTGTGTGTGCGTGTGTGTGTGTGTGTGTGTGTGTGTGTGAGAGTGTGTGTGTGTGTGTGTCTGTGCGTGTGTGTGTGTGTCTGTGTGTGTGTCTCGTGTGTGTGTGTGTGCATGCGTGCGTGCATTCGTGCGTGTGTGTGTGTGTGTGTGTGTCACTGTCTGGTGCAGCTGGGTGGCTGTGACTCTAATTGCTTGTGCTCGGCGCTCAGCACAAAGCGAGCGGCAGGGTTCACCTGCCTCACGGGACGGGGCACAAGATGGCTCTTAGCCGACCGTGTCGACGTGAAACGTGATATTATTCCAACAAAAAAGGACAGCTTTTAAATAAACGGCTGGTTGAACTCGTGAATGGAGAAGGTATGTGAGTGACACTCTGTGCTCGTCTGCATGCCGTCTTGAGTTACCAGTGCGGGGAGAGATGGATAGTGGAAGAGTGGGTGAAGGGGATGGAAGGGATATACAACACTGACAGCATGTAAAGCATAGGGAAACATAGTAAAGCACAGAGAGGTGTGATAAAGCATAGGCAAGCATTGCAAAGCACAGAGAGGTCTGGTAAAGCATAGGGAAGCATTGTAAAGCACAGAGAGGTGTGGTAAAGTATAGGGAAGCATTGTTGAGCACAGAGAGGTCTGGTAAAACATAGGGAAACATTGTAAAGCACAGATATATGGTAAAGCATATTAAAAAACGAAGCATGGTAAACTAGCCCTTATAAAAGTTTCCCACAGTGAAATACAACAAAATGTGATAAAGCACAGTGAAAGCTACACGCTGTCAGTGTTTCTCTGCTATGTACGACAGAAGGGACAGACTATCAGGGACTATTTACTGGTTTTGTGAGGAGAGACAGGGTCAGGTCTATTCTTTACTGGTGTTGTGAGGAGAGACAGGGTCAGGTTTGTTCTTTACTGGTTTTGTAAGGAGAGACAGGGTCAGGTCTGTTCTTTACTGGTTTTGTGAGGAGAGGAGAGACAGGGACAGGTTTCTTCTTTGACAGGAACACAGAGAGTGTCTGGGCGTGTGCAGACATCCCTACCAGGATGAGAGGAGACAGTACTGATTCACTGTGGGGTGAGTGGAAACAGCGCTGATTCACTGTGGGGTGAGTGGAGACAGCGCTGATTCACTGTGGGGGTGAGAGGAGACAGCGCTGATTCACTGAACCTACAAGGCCACTGGGATCGAGCAATTAAACAATCCTTTATAGAGATCAAACCCTAACTTTAACAAGGATTGGGAATCCAATTTTTCTGTTCTAGAATGCGTGTGTGCATGTGTGTGGCGCTGCACTGCCATCTAGTGGACTTAATCTTAAACTGCAGCTCTAGTGTTCGCTTTCCAAAAGCATGAATTAAGTAGTTTTAAGTTCATGCTGCTAAAAATACCCATAGAACAGTTAGATGAACTCAGCTGTGAATGATCTCTTATTTTTTTCAGCTGCACAAAAACCAGCTAAAACCAGTTTGCTAGCTGTGCATTTAGCTTTCCAATTTCCAGCGATAATCAAGGTTTTTTCCAATTTTTCTATGGTGAGAAGACACTCTAACCTTGACGCTGCTCGATAAGAGAACTCCGCTCTTCATGCCAACTATCCCTTTACTTTCTGGCACGACTTCAAGACAGGCTCACAGCAAGTTATAAAGTTTTTACTTTCTTAAAACCCATCTTCTATTCTTTTTCTTAAAATTACTTTTTTATAGTTCAATATCATAGTAAGCACATCAGGGATTTCATTCCATTCATCTTCCTCATTCCCCAACTTCTCAATATAGGAATAGAAGAGATGAACTAAGAGAAACCCCATAGTTTTTTAAATGTGAAACAGTTTTTATATATTTTATCATAGCAGGCAGTGTTTAAGCATGTGTGTGCATTTTAGGCTATTGTTCAAACTACTCCTTAAGGCAAGTTTACTATACAAAATCCTACTCCATCCTACTTCACACAGTAAAAAAGTGCTATAGAAAGTTGTCTTTTAATTCTGGGAATCAAGCCCATCTTGATAAGAAACTGCTCAAAGACTGGCCACTGCCCAAAAGCTGGCTATGTATCAAATTATACCAGTTTCTTACTGCATCATTTTATACCAGTTTCTTATATTTTATACCTAAAGAACGCATGATTTTCACAATTATTGATTAGAGTAGCATTAAACATTACATTTGATTACACATTTACATAATTTTCCAAACTAAAAGATTATACAAACACTACAAAAGATTATAACACATATTATTGCATTAATGCATTTCATTTTAAATTCTCCAATCCATGTCCAGGATTTCAGGTCGCTCCCAGCAGGACTCCACTTCGGTCTCAGGTTCGACTCGGGCAGGCTCAGCGAACACGACAATGGGCTCTTGAATCCATCGTCTCGCATCACAGGTGTGGGTCGCTATTGCCTTGATGTCGTATCTACAAGACACTTGTACACGCTTAGTAGGGACACCTTCTTTACATTCCAATTTGCCCAGATGTGCCCATTTTAATAAGTGACCTGTTCCCTCACAATCCATACATACAATTCTTTTTACATCTCGTGGATTCACATTCAAATGGGAGAAAGAGAACCCCTCTGAATTATTACATTCAACAGAAACCCATAGTGTCTTGTTACATGACTGCAGGCTGGACATGGCTTAGGCCCGACTAGGAATGAATCATCTCTGCATCTATCACATCCACACATTTGGAGGCGAGGATTAGTTCTCATGGCATTACTCAGAACCAGCTCTGCGCCTTCCACAAGCATTCTAGATCTATACATATTTCTTGTATTCATTTCCTTTTGTTCACACAGAGACACTTTACTAGGGATGCCATTTATCCAGAATACAGTAGGGGGCCAAAACTCACTTTTTTCATATCAGCAGGCACCCAGCTTATAACTTGTTCCTCATCATCTGTGGGCAAACTTAAATTCTCCATGCAAAAGGATCCAATGTCTTAGTACATATAATACCTGGTTTGAGGCCACCTGTGACATGGGGGTGTGTGATTGTGATTGGTATGGGGGTGTGTGATTATGATTGGTATGGGGGTGTGTGATTACGATTGGTATGGGGGTGTGTGATTGTGATTGGTATGGGGGTGTGTGATTGTGATTGGTATGGGGGTGTGTGATTGTGATTGGTATGGGGGTGTGTGATTGGTATGGGGGTGTGTGATTGTGATTGGTATGGGTGTGTGTGATTGGTATGGGTGTGTGTGATTGTGATTGGTATGGGTGTGTGTGATTGTGATTGGTATGGGGGTGTGTGATTGTGATTGGTATGGGGGTGTGTGATTGTGATTGGTATGGGTGTGTGTGATTGTGATTGGTATGGGGGTGTGTGATTGTGATTGGTATGGGGTGTGTGATTGTGATTGGTATGGGGGTGTGTGATTGGTATGGGGGGGTGTGATTGTGATTGGTATGTGGGGGGTGTGATTGTGATTGGTATGTGGGGGGTGTGATTGTGATTGGTATGTGGGGGGTGTGATTGTGATTGGTGGGGGTGTGTGATTGGTATGGGGGTGTGATTGTGATTGGTATGGGGGTGTGTGATTGTGATTGGTATGGGGGTGTGTGATTGTGATTGGTATGGGTGTGTGTGATTGTGATTGGTATGGGGGTGTGTGATTGTGATTGGTATGGGGGGTGTGTGATTGGTATGGGGGTGTGTGATTGTGATTGGTATGGGGGTGTGTGATTGTGATTGGTATGGGGGTGTGTGATTGGTATGGGGGTGTGTGATTGATTGGTATGGGGGTGTGTGATTGTGATTGGTATGTGGGGTGTGTGATTGTGATTGGTATGGGGGTGTGTGATTGGTATGGGGGTGTGTGATTGTGATTGGTATGTGGGGTGTGTGATTGTGATTGGTATGGGGGTGTGTGATTGTGATTGGTATGTGGGGGGTGTGATTGTGATTGGTATGGGGGTGTGTGATTGTGATTGGTATGGGGGTGTGTGATTGTGATTGGTATGGGGGTGTGTGATTGTGATTGGTATGGGGGTGTGTGATTGTGATTGGTATGGGGGTGTGTGATTGTGATTGGTATGGGGGTGTGTGATTGTGATTGGTATGGGGGTGTGTGATTGTGATTGGTATGGGTGTGTGTGATTGGTATGGGGGTGTGTGATTGTGATTGGTATGGGGGTGTGTGATTGTGATTGGTATGGGGGTGTGTGATTGTGATTGGTATGGGGGTGTGTGATTGTGATTGGTATGGGGGTGTGTGATTGGTATGGGGGTGTGTGATTGTGATTGGTATGGGGGTGTGTGATTGTGATTGGTATGGGGGTGTGTGATTGGTATGGGGTGTGTGATTGGTATGGGGGTGTGTGATTGTGATTGGTATGGGGGTGTGTGATTGTGATTGGTATGGGGGTGTGTGATTGTGATTGGTATGGGGGTGTGTGATTGGTATGGGGTTGTGTGATTGTGATTGGTATGGGGGTGTGTGATTGGTATTGGTATGTGTGAGTGTGATTGGTATGGGGGTGTGTGATTGTGATTGGTATGGGGGTGTGTGATTGTGATTGGTATGGGGGTGTGTGATTGGTATGGGGGGTGTGTGATTGTGATTGGTATGGGGGTGTGATTGTGATTGGTATGGGGGTGTGTGATTGTGATTGGTATGGGGGTGTGTGATTGTGATTGGTATGGGGGTGTGTGATTGTGATTGGTATGGGGGTGTGTGATTGTGATTGGTATGGGGGTGTGTGATTGTGATTGGTATGGGGGTGTGTGATTGTGATTGGTATGGGGGTGTGTGATTGTGATTGGTATGGGGGTGTGTGATTGTGATTGGTATGTGGGGGGTGTGATTGTGATTGGTATGTGGGGTGTGTGATTGTGATTGATGTGGGGGTGTGTGATTGTGGATTGGTATGGGGGTGTGTGATTGTGATTGATATGGGGGTGTGATTGGTATGGGGGTGTGTGATTGGTATGGGGGTGTGTGATTGTGATTGGTATGGGGGTGTGTGATTGGTATTGCGTGATTGCTAAGATACATTATAGGTGATTGGTATGCACCTGTGTTATTGCTAAATGACAATATGGTGTTTCTGATTGTGGAATGTGGGTACTGGGGGTGTGGTGTCCTTGTTTAATTTGAGATCGGGGTATGTGATTTGTGAAAGCTGGTACATGGGGGGTGTGATGGAAGTATGCGTGGGTGTGGATTTGACGTTAAGGTTGTGTGAAGACTTGGTCTGGGGGTGGTGGCTGGTGTAACGGGGGGGTTGGTGACTTTGTGGATTATGGGGTGTGTGATTTGGCAAGATGGGGTGGTTTGGGCGTGTTACCATGGGGGTTAACGAAATTGTGCCAATGGGTGTGTATGATTGGCAATAAATGTGTGAAACGATATATTCTCTGTGCTTTACCATGCTTTCACTGTGCTTTACTACACTTTGGTGTGCTTTTACTGTGGGAAACTTTGATAATGGTTAGTTTACCATGGTTTGTTTATTAGTATGCTGTACTATACCTGTCTGTGCTTCCCTATGCTTTACCATACCCTCTGTGCTTTACAATGCTTGCCTACGTGTTACCATACCTCTCTATGTTTTACAATCCTTCCCTATGCTTTCCCATACCTTTCTGTGCTTTACAATGCTTCTCTATACTTTACCATACCTCTCTGTGCTTTACAATGCTTCCGTGTCCTTTACCATACCTGTGATTTACAATGCTTCCCTATGCTTTTACCACACATCTCTGTGCTTTACAATGCTTCCATATGGTTTACTACACCTCTCTGTAAGCCCGAACGTCAATTTACCGAAGGGTTACTGCAGGCGAGCTCAACGAGTCCTTGGTACATCCCCGGCACGAATGTAGCGCTCAAATGTTTTTTTACCCAAACTCCCTAGTCCGCCGTAACCCTTTTTTTCCTGCAAATGGCGTCTCTCAGTTACATAAATAAATCCTCCGTCCCTGAATTTTACCGTCGTTTGCATCAAACGTTTAGTTAGTGCTTGAAACGAGCTAGGGGCTTATTTTCGTTTGTTTCATGTTGTTGTTGTGTATTAAAGTAGCGCGCAAGCGCTTTTAAAGTCCATTTCTGTGCACCGCCTCTGTTTCTTAGGGGACAACGAACGGGTGTGAGTGCAGCTCGGTTTACTATATAACTATATATAAAGCTTTTGTGTAATGTATGCACTAATTTATTTTACAAAGATAATATATTTACAGATTTTTTTAAAAACTTTATTCTATAAATTACAGCTCCGTAGAGTACCTTACATCAGCAGTGAACTGATGGGCTGCTGTCCACGTCCTGTGATGTTGTACATGCAGTAGTTTATCACAATTTCATATAAAAAATAAAATCAATAAAAGTTTACAAAACGATTAAGATTATACCCCCAAATAATCGCAGGCACAAGCGAGGTGTAGGTGGAAAACCATTAAACTTAAAACAGTCAGTGTCTGCATCACCACCGTGGTTTGCAATCTCATAAACTTTTCTCGCCCCATCTTTTTGGTAATTTGAGACACAAACACAGTAGATAAAAGCCCGGAAGGTGTTTGGACCAAAGATTACGATTATAGAATTTAACGCGGCCCAAGCGAGATTATGCGCCTACGTGTTACCATATCTCTATGTTTTACAATCCTTCCCTATGCTTTCCCATACCTTTCTGTGCTTTACAATGCTTCTCTATACTTTACCATACCTCTCTGTGCTTTACAATGCTTCCGTGTCCTTTACCATACCTGTGATTTACAATGCTTCCCTATGCTTTACCACATCTCTGTGCTTTACAATGCTTCCATATGGTTTACTACACCTCTCTGTGCTTTGCAATGCTTCCCTATGCTTTACCAGACCTCTCTGTGCTTTACAATGCTTCCCTATGCTTTACCAGACCTCCCTGTGCTTTACAATGCTTGCCTATGCTTTACCACACCTCTCTGTGCTTTACAATGCTTCCCCATGGTTTACCAGACCTCTCTGTGCTTTACAATGCTTCCCTATGGTTTACCATGCTTTCACTGTGCTTTATTACACATTGGTGTGCTTTTTTGAGGGACACTGATAAGCGGCTGTGCTGTGTCTTGCTCATTGAAATCTTGTGTGTTCTAAATAGGGGTGCTTATCTGTGGAGTTGTACAGAGATACTTCAGCAAGCCATTGTAATGGATTTATGGGCTGCAAAGGCCTCGGCCGCACACATCAGAAAGAGGTTTTGAATCGTTTGAAATGCCACCTTGTTCAGGCTTGCCCTGCTATGGTGGTGTGGCTTTATTAACCAGGCCAAATATCCAGGGGCAAGAAACAGGAAGAAACAAAGATAAATAATCCAATAAACAGAATAAAACAACACACAGTACTGGTGGCAAGTCTGAGCTCAACTTCAAAACCCCCTGCAGGCAAAGAAACCCAAACATTACAAACTAGAGGGAGCTCTGCACAGAAATCACATGAGGTGAGGGGAGGGAAGGAGTGGGTTCGATAGCTGGACCATCAGAGAATATTTCAAGCTGCACTCTGACCAAACTGAAAAAACATCCCTGTAAAATGTAAACCGAGCCTGAGAAGTAACTTTGTAACTGCAGTTATAATTTTTCGAAGTGATACGTTACTATAACTAGCTAAAATTAAGTCCAAGTAACTGTATATAGTGAGCAGGGAGAGGGTTAAATTCCTCCCTGCCTAAAAATATGTATGTATGCACGTTTTGGTTTAATTGTAAAATTTTAATTATTGTTTTAATTATCACCCGCAGCTGGTAATTATTGCAAATTAATGCCAGGTGCAGGGTTTCAAAAGTGTGCAGTCAGTCTGCTCGAGGCTGCTGTGTGGCGAGCCCGATTGTGTGTCGTAGTCCTCAGAGATACTGTGTGAAGCCTTTGTTTTGTGGTGTATTTTGAGTTCAACGTGTGGGGTTTTGTTTGCTCTGTTTTATACCAGGTAAACGGCTTCGCCGTCCTGCGAGTTAGTCAGGGACCTGCATCAAACGTTTAGTTAGTGCTTGAAACGAGCTAGGGGCTTATTTTCGTTTGTTTCATGTTGTTGTTGTGTATTAAAGTAGCGCGCAAGCGCTTTTAAAGTCCATTTCTGTGCACCGCCTCTGTTTCTTAGGGGACAACGAACGGGTGTGAGTGCAGCTCGGTTTACTATATAACTATATATAAAGCTTTTGTGTAATGTATGCACTAATTTATTTTACAAAGATAATATATTTACAGATTTTTTTAAAAACTTTATTCTATAAATTACAGCTCCGTAGAGTACCTTACATCAGCAGTGAACTGATGGGCTGCTGTCCACGTCCTGTGATGTTGTACATGCAGTAGTTTATCACAATTTCATATAAAAAATAAAATCAATAAAAGTTTACAAAACGATTAAGATTATACCCCCAAATAATCGCAGGCACAAGCGAGGTGTAGGTGGAAAACCATTAAACTTAAAACAGTCAGTGTCTGCATCACCACCGTGGTTTGCAATCTCATAAACTTTTCTCGCCCCAGCCGGGGAGACGAGTTTGCAAAGTTTGGAAACCATGGGCGTGACGTTTCAGTCACTTCAAAAACACACAGACACTCACAAGCTGGGAGGGGAGGAACTTAGGAAAAAAAAGAAAAAAAAACTTCGGCTGAAAATGGCTTCCTTTCCTTTGGAGCCTGCAGCCCAGAAAGAGAGTCCTTCAGCAGAGCCAGCCGCCGCGGACCCCGGGAGCCCCCCAGACCAGGCGGCGGGGTCGCTGGACGAGGCCTCGGAGCGGCTGCTGCAGACTCTGCAGAGCTCCTCCGGGCTGAGTTTCTCCGCGGAGCAGGTTTCGTGCGTCTGCGAGGCGCTGCTGCAAGCGGGCAATGTGGAGCGCCTGGGCCGGTTCCTCTCCGCCGTCCCCCTCTCCGAGGAGCTGCTACGTGGCAACGAGACTCTGCTCAAGGCCCGGGCGCTGGTGGCTTTCCACCAGGAGGAGTTCAAGGAGCTGTACGCGCTCCTGGAAAGCCACCCCTTCCAGGCAGCCAACCACGCGTTTCTCCAGGACCTGTTCCTGCGAGCCCGCTACAAGGAGGCAGAAAGGTCCCGGGGCCGGTCCCTGGGCGCCGTGGACAAGTACCGTCTCCGCAAGAAGTACCCCCTGCCCAAAACCATCTGGGACGGAGAGGAGACGGTGTACTGCTTCAAGGAGAGGTCCCGCAACGCGCTCAAGGATTGCTACAAGAGCAACAGGTACCCGACCCCGGACGAGAAGCGCAACCTGGCCAGAGCCACCGGGCTGTCCCTCACGCAGGTCAGCAACTGGTTCAAGAACCGGCGGCAGCGGGACCGCACGCCCTCGGGGGCCAACAGCAAAAGGTAAGGAAACAAAGAGAGGGGCGAGGGCAGGTCGCGCACCCCCCCTGTTGAATGATATTGAAATTAACAAACCGATCGATACACATCAGTGGCGCAAAACAGAACCCACAACTTGTACTTTTAAAGTACAAAAAATAAACTGTAACACTGCTGTGCATTAACACCGTGTGTAAGAGCCTTTATTAAAAGAAACTGACTACAAACGGACATATCTGAAATAAAAGAAAACTATTGGGAAGTAGTACACACACATATATATATATAATTGTGAAGAATGCTTTAAGTGTGTGTACACTGCTGTAGTTACAATTAACAACACAAGCCACCGGCAGTTTAAACGGAGGAGGCTGAACAGTTTCACGATTCTTGTTGCCTGTTTAAAATAAACACGATTCTTATCATTGGTATTATTAAAAGCAGAGCAGATATGTGCCTCAACCCCTCCAGGTCACTCTCCTATTAAATATATATGAAAACCCCCAGTTTCGCCAGTGTGTCACCCCACTCCCGTGTATTTAAACACTTTGTCTTCGTGTTTGCCTGCTGGGATAGCCACGCTGCCTGGCTGCGCTCGCAATGTTACCGCGGGCGAGTCGCAAGCTGTGTCGTTGTATTAAGAGCAAACGTGTCCTGATGTTGTGAAATGTGAGCCGGCTGTCCCGGCCCGGGTCATGTTTCTGCCTTCAGCTTGTGAACGAGGCGAGCCGGGCCGAGAAAGCTGACACCGCGCCCCCCCGTAGAGGGGACGCGGGGAGGGAGGGTGACTGCACAGCGTCGACTGCTACGATTTAACTGGGGACGCAGTTTATAATGATGGCATTACAGCTATGGGAATAAGACTCCAATTGCATAGCATTTTGATCCATTCCTGGTTTCAAGATGAGTTCTTACACACTAAGCAAACTCCTACTAAATATGGAATTGGTGACAATACTTAGCAACAGGAGTCTTATTTCCGTCCTTTAACTATTAGGACTACTAACAACACTACTACTGCTATTAATAATAAGACTGGTGCTATTGATGTAATAATACAAACACAATAATAAGTCAACGATTAGCTGGAATCAATTCTTCCCACCCTAAAATATGTTTATTTTCATGCAAAAGTATGGGTAACTTCAACAAAGACTGACAGTAAGCATTAGGATATATAATCTTAGTTATCTAATATTTGGGAATACCAGTTGGTGTGAAATGTATGTTAGACATTTTTTCTCCCTGAACTGCAAGTCATTGCTAAATTCACACTGTAATTCTCTTCTGCCCAGAGTGTAATACAGCTGTGGCCAGAAGTTTACGATCGATAATAATAATAACAATAATAATTCTATGTGTTCCCGCCCAAGTTTAGCAGACGCTTATTGTAAATGGCTTCTTAAAATTTCCTGTTTATGCAACTTATTTTGGAGCCCTCCCACTGCAGGGAAGAACATTTTGAATAAAACATGGATAATGCACCACAGCACCAGAAGCACGAGAGAAAGAAACGTTTTGACCTTCGAAGGTTCAGAACACATTACCGAAGGAAGCTTCGAACCTTCAGTGGTACTCATTTGCATAATGTTCTGGCGACGTCACCATAGCTACTTGTTTATATTTGATTGAAAATCCCCCAAAAATTCCTAACAGAGGGATTGCAAGACATTTCTTTCAATACAGCACGCTTTGCTGTCCTGATGGCGAATGAAGAAATTAAAGGTTTGCCTCTGAAACGAGCTGCAGGGGGGAGGTGCGGACGGTGCTCAGTTTTCGAAATTAAAATGATTAGTGCTATCGTATATTTTGTATGTTTCAAACATATTTTACCATAGCACTTCTCTTACACTGTATTGTACAGTAGGTAGTCTGATTATCAAGTCTCAGGGTTTACCTGTGAAACTCCCTGTTTTTCACAATTTTGAGAGTCTCACTGCCGTGCAATGGATTATCACGTTTGTGCATATTAAGTTTATTGTTTGCGAGGCTGCAAAACCCTTTATACATGATACAGAGGTAAATCCAATACAGCTGCCCAAGTGTATTTATTTCATTCTGGGGGAGTGGGGTGGGGGGGGTGTCACCATGAAGAGTACATTGCCCATTCTATATTCCTGTAGTTTCTGCGCAAACTCCCCCCTTTCTCCAAAGATAGAATTGCCTTGTTGTCTCAAACTGACAGTTTCTCTGAGGGAGCTGCCTTTGTTTCTGTACACAACATGTCGTTACGAAGGAGAGGCTGTCAGACTGTCACTGTCTCGTTCACGCAGAAATTACCACAGAATTAAGAGAAATGGACATCAAGGAGAATGGAATTATTAAAGTCGAAAAATATAATAATCTTTAAGATGCCAGTGTCTGATGGAAGAGACAGTGTGGACAGTGCATGTTAACTGGTAGAAGAGACAGGGTGGATAGTGCATTTTAATTGATGAAAGAGACAGGGTGGACAGTGTATATTAACTGTTGACATGCATTGGGGCCTGTTTTAAGTGTCTCCCTCTCTCTTTCCACAGTGAGTCAGACGGCAATCCCAGCACAGAGGACGAGTCCAGCCGGGGGGCGGAGGAGCTCCCAACACTCCCAGTGCTCCAGACCAGCGCGGGCCACATCCTGCTGAACGGGGGCCTCCTGGGGCCTGGGGCCCAGCCTCTGGTGCTGAACGGGGGTCCAGGGGGGGTGATCATCAACGGGCTGGCCCTGGCGGAGGGGCAGACCCTCACCCTCAGCCCCGTCGACAACCCCCTGCTGCTGAACAGAGCCAGGCCACCTGAGGCAGAGGCCCCACTGTCCACGCTCTTGCTTACTGCTGGGGAGGGCAAGGGCTTGCCAGCCACCTCCTTCAGGGAGCACAGCCCCGCAGGCCTCCAGAACGGGGGACACCCTGAGATAGAAGTGCTACAGACGGGCATGCAGAGCCCCACCCCCACATCCTCCTCCTCCTCCTCCTCCCCCTCCCCTCCAGCACCCTGACTGTCACCCCTACCTGGGGATGGAAAGTGTCAGGTCGACCCGTTGAGTTCTGGAGACCTGTGGACACGCCCAGCGGGTCCCGAGGGGTCAGGTCGGTGCCATCACGTCGACGGTGAGAGGCCACTTGGGCTGTACCTGCTGTCCCTCCCGCAGGTAGTCCCCTCGATCGATCCAGGGCATTCCTGTCTCCCAGCTCCCGCCCTCATCCTCCTCCTCCCCCTGCGCCCAGATTGTCCCGGCAGCCCCAGTCAGCCCTGCGCTCCTCGGCCAGCCCCAGAGCTTCCATCTCACCGCGGGGCTCCAGGGCGAGCAGGAAGCCCCCCACACTCCCACCCTGGGACCCCCCCAGACCCTCCACACCCTCCAGACACTGCCACAGACCCCCTCGCAGATCGTCCCCGTCTCCCTTCCCGCTCTCTTCTCCTCCACCCCCTCTACCCCGCTCTCCTCCTCCTCCCCCTCCACTCCCCTCTTCCTGCCACAGGTGGTGCCCTGCTCCCAGACTGTCTCTCTCTCCTCCCCTGCTGGCACTCTGCAGATCCTGGCCAGCGCTCCCAGCACTCCCAGTCCTCTCCAGTTACCCGGTGGAGGCTCTGCTGGGGTGCAGCTCATTAACCCAGGCCTGTTCCAGCTGTCCTCTGGGGCTCAAGGTGAGTCTCCCTTCCCTCCTCCCTCCCTCCCTGTTTGTTCGCTTGACTCTAGTTGAATCTCAATAACACTGATGAAGGCCTGAACTGAAGCGCTCAGTTTCTGCTAGTTTCAGTAACACTGATGAAGGCACTAGAGCCTAAATGCTTGACTCGGTGTAGTTTCCTAATCCTGGTGAAGGCACCAGAGCCTAGGGGTGTAAATAGTTTAGAGCTTAAACGTTAATGAAGTGTTTAAACGTTTTTAATTTTTCTTAATCGTTTAAACTTCATAAAAAATGTACAGGTCACATATTAAGAAGCAGGTGTGTGCAAATAAAAGCTACTCGGTTTTTTAAAATTTTTGATTGCTTCCTACCTTTGTCATGTGGCATCATTCTCATTCCCCTCCCAATGTATCTAGCATGGAGGAGCTGGGTTCTCCCCAGGAATTCTGTACAGCCGGGCGTTATAGCCGGGAGCACTTTTAACGGAAAAATAAACTTGCCTTCCCTTAAATATAATACGACAAAAAAATTGAACAATGTGTTGTGTTAGAAAACCCTGCATTCCATTGTCATCATTTTTGCTTTGAAAATAATTGTTAGAAAATGTGGATAAAATTAGGGCTGAAAACATAACACGGTTGATTATTGAGATGATCGCAAACGGCGTGCAACCAATTTCAACTTGAATGTCTTTTGCTGAGCGGATTACAGAAGGCTGTGTTTATTTCTTTTTTGCTATTCTGTGACAGAGACTCGTGATGTTAATAGGTTGGTTTTTTTGTTTTGTTTTAAACAGAAGATTGCTTCTATTATGTTATTTTTTGGTCTTTTTTATCTGACTGTCAGTCAGATAATTATGATTTGGTGTGATACTGTACTTGGGATAAAGTCAGTTTGGTGTGAAGTTCTTGTTTCTTCAATACAGTAAGTAGGATAGATTAGCGATTTGGATTGTAGCCCTATTTTGAATAATGACACTGTATAACATTTCTGTAATGAAATCAATGTTCTCGCCCTGGAATCCAAACAGAACCTTATCGTACCCCAATGCTAATATTGTTTCACTATTTTTATGCATTTATTTATATATAGGGCTTAATTGAATAATTTATTTTAATTTAGTTGTTTTCATGGGCTTTTAAATAGACCAAGCCTTTATTTTTCACGTACAGACGAGATCACAACATGTTAATGAACGGTTAAAGCTAGAATGAACAATAAAGCATTTTGCTGGACACACTGTTATGACGAGTAACTGTATTTAAATTAATAAAGAGGAGTCGCTTTGGCATTTCAATGAAAAAGTAAGACTCGCCATTTAAAAGCCTATTTAGTGGTTTCACAGAAAATAAAAAGTAAATTAAACCAATTTTACTATTAACGGGTTTCTCGGTTGTGATTGAGATACACAAATGGATTAACAGGTTTCAATTGCATTTAAGAAAAGTAGAAAAGTACCTGTTTATAGGCAATTAATTTATAGAAAGCTATTTATTTTAAAATGTTCAGAGCCCTTACAGCCAATGCACTTCCACCAAGATGGCAGACTTCCAGTTTTCTCCTGCTGATGAGACTACAAATCGAGGGGGGCGCGTACTACCCCCTTTTCAGAAAGTTTTTATTTTAATGTTTAAACTATATATGTTTAAGCGTTTATTAAATCAAACAGAATCTAGCTCTCCCATTAGAGCCCAAACGCTTGTCTGCTTGACTCAGTTTAGTTTCATGACCCTAATGAAGGCACTGGCCTGTACGTTAGCCTCAGTCTCCTCTCCCTTGCTGTTCCAGGTAACCTTCTTCTGAGCAACCCAGCAGGGGGCAGCACCTTCCTGACGGGCGTGTCCTTCCAGCCTGGCAAGCTCCTCCTGACTGCCACCTTCCCCGCTGGGATGCTGCTCCCCTCCCCTGCCCTGCCCCTCAAACAGGAGCCAAGCTCCGGGGGTCTCCTCCTCACCCCGGTCCTCTCCCCGAGCCCAGCCCCCGTCTCTGGGGTGATCTCTCTGACTCCCTCCTCCTCTTACTCCAGCCCCTCCTCTGTCTCAGCATTTCAGACAGACGGCTCCGTCACCTTCATAAACTCTGCTAGCCTGTACCCTGCCGGAGCTCCCTGCACACTCCCCCCTCCTAGCCCTGCCGTTGGACTGGGGGCACCTCTCACCCCAGTAAGCACCATCAGCCACCACCACCACCTCCCAGTCTCGAACTCCCAGCTTCCCCAGGTAGTGTGGAGCCTACCCAGCTCTGCCCCCTCCTCCCAGCTGCCCCAGGTAGTGTGGAGCCTGCCCAACTCTTTCCCCTCCTCCCAGCCTGGTGCTGCTGCTGTGTTGGAGCTGAAGAAGGGGGATCACTTGGGTGTGGGTGAGGGTGAGGATGAGCATGAGGGAGAGCCCAGGGGTCTGCTGAGCCTGGCTGGGGGGGAGGAATTACTCCTGGGGGGTGCAGAGGAGCCTGAAGACATGGAGTGCGATGCCAAGGTGCTCACTCAGCTGCAGCCTGTCCCTGTCGACGTGGATCTGGGGCTGTAGGAGGGAGACGTCTCCACCCAGACTGGACTTTATCTGGGATTAGCTTTTTGAAGTGCAGTTTCCATTGAGAGGGCCCCAGGGGTGGGGACTGAACAGATATTCCTTCGTCGGGAGATTGGCGAGTTCTTCACACTTATCCATGGGATTGCAGTCCGGACTGACATTGGATAAACCTGGGGATGTGAACTGAAGAAAAGTCTCTGTGGTGTTGGGATTATAATCCAGATTAAGCGCGAGTGTCTGAGATGAACGAGAGCGGCCAGCAGTAGTGCTGCATGAATCGATTAGCAGGATGAAGCTCTCCACAGAAATCAGATGCTGACAATTAGGTGAGAGTCACTGGTGTCAGAGGTTCAGAGTGAAGAAACAGCTGCTTGGGTTTGTGGTGATCTCTGCTTTTCTTGCTCTGTGGAGAACAGAAATCCACACAAACCCAAGCAGCTGTTTCTTCACTTGTTTCACTTGGGATGGTAAATTAGCCCTATCAACACCAGCGACCCTCACCTGTGGAACTCGATCTCAATAAGTCGGTTCTTGTCGCACTAGCCACAACAATGTAAATGACTATTAAAAAGGACCTGGCCATGTGAACTGAAGAGGATTCATCATGTACGGATCTGAATCCTGATTTACAGCGTTTAATCTGAGATTAGCAAAACCTGTTTCGCTAGAGTCTCCATCTCTGCAGAGCTGGGTAACAATCCAAAGAGGACTCCCTGTCACAGGGGATTTCAGCACGGATTTACTGTGTGCATCTCAAATGAGTAAAACCTTTTCACTACAGTCCCTTCCAAAAGGATGTGGATATATAAACTGGACAGTGGGGAGCTGGGCAGAGTAGGAGCTGCCACTACACTATAAAGGACAGAATCCATTGAAAAGGATCACAGGAGTGTACATGAAAGGTGTTTCTTTACACAAATACGATTATGGTCGAGATTAACGTCAGATAATCTGAGATTAGCAAAACCTGTTTCACTGCAGTGTTCATCTCTGCAGGTCTGGGTTGTAATCGCGATGGGGTTTCAATCTGGAGTAACGGCGAGCATACGAGATTAGCAAAGCCTCTTTGAAAGGGACCTGTTATATAAATTAAAAATGATTGATCATGTATGGATTTAGAGTGGGAAATCTGAGATTTAGCAAAACCTGTTTCACAGCATCCTATTGAAAAGGACCTGGAAGCATAAACTGGAGAGGAGTTGTTGTCTGTCCTGATGGGCAGTGAATATGAGCGAGAGCTGCCACCACTGACAAAGGTCCATTTCAATAGATATGAGCTAAAGAGGTCCTTTTACACAATAGGATTAGGGTCCAGATTAACATTGGATAATCTGGGATTAGCACTACAGACCCCAATGCAGGGTTTAGCACAGTCCAGATTAACACTGGCTCCCCCACTACTACTCAGTGCCCTTGGTTTTCTTGCTTTAAAAAAATGTTGATGTCCCTAAACAGATCCTCGACCCCTCTTCAGATTCACGCAAGAGATTTTAATGAGCGAGCGAGACAGCTAGCATACCGTCCCACAAGGTCAATGGGAGAGACTGGGTTGGGACATTTCCGATTCGTTTTACTCGAGTGCGCAGCGGGACACGGTCTCCCTGCATTGTTTGATTGAATCTCCCATTTTAAAGGAATCTCTGTTTGCTTGTCTTCGTGTCTGTCCGTGTGTGTGTGGCTGCTGTCAGTTGCAAAGTGTTTCTCGACTAACCTTGGAAAAGTCTGTTATGCAAATTACATTAGAGAAGCAGACCGTGTGTGTGTGTGTGTGTGTGTGTCTGTGCTCTGTGTGTTTTCACAGTTCAGATCAGTCACGGTGAGTCAATTGCAACAAACTTGTAGATGTAGTACGGAGGTCTTTTTTTTTTTTTTTTTTTTTTTTCCCCAGAAGATTTCAAATAATTTCATGTCATGTTTGGTTAGGGTTATGGCTCGGTTTCATAAAGCTGGCAATATATTTTGGGATTTTTCATATTTGTTCCAGTTTGTACAATACCACACGTCTTTAGTTTACAGACATTGCTGGACTAACTTAGGAACATGTTTTAAGGCCTGGTCACACAGGCGATTTTTGTCGCCGGCAGCAACAGGAACACATTCATTGCCTGCATGTCGCCTTGCAGTTTGCGGTGGGCACACGAGAGACAGGCCTGCCGTCGACAAGCTGGCAACACACAGGCAATGCACACTTTTGTCACAAGACATAACCATGCTGTGAAGGAAGACTACAATATAAAAATTTAACAATCCAGTAGTTCCTTCTTAAATAAAAATGTGTACATTAGTAGAATTATTTAGTTAGTAGGTGTACATGGTTAAGATGCCAAACATTATCAATATATCGGTATCGTTATCCTAAACAGGGCTTTTGAGAGCAAGAAGGCAGACCTGAGATCTTTTAATTTTCTCCTCTTTGTTTGCAGTTAAAATGAAAGATGATATGATTGGGGGTGAATGTAGAATAACAGCCATACTGCATACACTGCAAATGAATTAAAAAACATTAAAAAAAAAATATGGTACACGTTTTATTATAAGAATTTTATTTTAAATATGCTATTGTAATCGTGGACATTAACATCCGCTTATCAGGGCTTCCAAGTGGCGCATCCAGTGAGAAGATCTCACGTAGAGTGCAGGAGGCGCCCTATAGTCTGGACTTCGCTGGCTTGAGTCCCGGCTATTCCTTTGCTGACCCAGGAGGGCAGTAGCGGTTACTGTAGGTTCGTTGCAATTGAGAACATTGTTAGTATGCAGCTAGGGACTCTTGAGCTGCTTGGTTCGTTGCAATTGGTATTAACTTGCATACTGGTTTAGTATCGTCCTCCGTACTAACCACGGGATCATCCCCAGAGAGTACGCTGCTTTTGGTTTGTTGCAATTGACCCAGTGATTTTAATCCTGTACTCCTTTATCCTGCCTGTCTCTCTCAGCTGTCCACACGTTTACTACAGTAGGACTAGAGAGGAGCAAACACTACCTGTAAATATCAACAGCACTATGCAAAGACACTTCCAACTAGCTTTCTAGGGATTTTTGTATTATTATTATTATTATTATTATTATTATTATTGTTGTTGTTGTTGTTATTTTGTTTCTGTTTGTAAGTGAAACTGAATATTCCTGTAAATATCAGTGCCTTCCACACCCCCTGTCCCATGAAGTGGGGTGCACTGTTTACTCTGTTACATTTCTATAAGGAAAGGGGGATGATGGGGAGGAGGTGGGTGGTCAAACGAATTTTAAAGAGGCTGGACCAAGGCTTTCAAATCCACAAATCCCTGGAATTCGAGATCAATAATATATAAAAAAAAAAACAAAAGCAAGCTGTATTCCAGACGGTAAGAGGCGGGGCGGATGTGAAAGCCAGCGCTCCTGTAAGGGGCAGACAGACGGCAGCGTTTCTATCTTGCTGAGAGGAATGAGAGAGTCATGGTACTGCAACCCGCCCCCATAGCGGGTTCAAGTTCATCTCGTGTGTGCTCTCCTAAGGAAAATGACTAACCACACCCGCCCCCCAAAATAATGAATTAAAACTCCCAAGCTCAGATATAAAATGTACTGCTCACAAAAAGTTAAGCATATTCTTAGAATGTCAAATATTCAAATGAAACAGTTTGTGTATTGCCCCTGCTTCAAGACCATTGCCCTGCTGAGCATAATGGGCAAACCTGCCCCACTGTTAAATGAGGGCACCTGAGACAGAACTGTGCAAGGTACCTGCTGATCATTGACTGTGTGAATTCAGTGCTGTAGCTGGAGTCACGCCTGTCTGATGCCATGAATCGAAAGCATTGGACATTGCGCAGTCTGTGGTCAGCAGTTTGTGGATGAAGTACAGACAGACTGGTCGGACAGCCAATGGACCTCAAAATGGGCGGCCAAAAGTGACCAATGGCAGACAAGACTCATCAATTCAGGGCTGAGACATCACATAGAAATGGCTCAACTCTGTCAAGGTGTTGGGTCCAGTGTATTGACCCAGACAGTCAGAAATCACCGACACAGCCGTGACATGTTGCTGCTAGAGGGGGTCCAGCCGCTATTAACTGTTGTGTGAAAATAATGATGCAATATTCCTTTCAGCGAATTCACTACCGAACATTAGCGATTACATTGGGTTTTCACTTGTACAGTCTTTGATTTTTGTGAGCAGTATATATTGAAACAGGAAGCCAGTGTCTCGAATGCAGCATTGTTTGACTGTCGTAGCTAACACTCTGTCTCAGATCTGTACCTAGAAACTCCGGGTTTCAGTTCACAGCTCACACTGGTGTCCTGAACGAGTGGTTTGCATTTTGTCCTTTTGAGAAATTTGCAGATGATGGGGGCTAAGAGGCACAGACAAGCTTCTCACTTCTTTTATAGAGAGAGGGGCCCAGGCCTGACCCACAGACAGGGTGTGTTCAGGTGTATGATTCCTCGCTTTCTCTCTGCATATGGAGCTCTGCCTGCCTGCCTGTTTTTATACTTTGCTGTGCTCCCCAACCCCCCCCCCCCCCAGCACCGTGACACCAAAGATCAGCCAGCCGCTTCCGTTTCTGAACAAAGGGAAAGAGGTACAATGTGAATATTTTTATGTCTTCCAGTTTTGTACTCAAAGGTTATTTTATTTTTCTAAACCATTTACTGTATTATTATAATAAAAAGTAAACACTACCAGACACAGCCTTGCCTGTCTGTGTGTCTGGCTGTGCGTGTGCGTGTGTGTGTGTGTACCTCTACAAACCAAGTCACTTGGACTCTGAACTGCTGAGAGCGTGAGACTATTTTAATTAGATGTTACCATATCGAGATATTTATCTGTCGATACAAGACCGATCCGTTTATCTGTGTGATCTAACTGATATGAGGGACTCTGTCCAGTTGACCTAAACTTAATTAAGCTGCTTTTCTGCAGACCTCATTTCACTATGAAGGGAGAATGAGAGGAGGACTGAGTGAGGGGAGGGGGATATTGTAAGATCCCCCAACTGCAATTAGAATGTAATTTGAGGATTTTTAAATGCTATTATCGCACCAAGCACCCAACAACAAAAAACAAAGAAAGTTCCACTCCAGGCTTGCTCCAGGCGCTGTCATGCAAAGCCTGATTTGACTGTGAAATCACAGTATTGTCAGTTCATTCAGCACCCTGTACATAGCGTGAGAGGAAGGCAGTTTGCAGGGTGCTGAATGGACTGACAATGCTGTGACTTCACAGTCAAATCCAGCTTTGCATAACAGCGCCTGGAGTGGAGCGCAGGGACAGGATCCAATAAACACCCGGCAGGCAGGGGAGGTGAGGAGATGAGTGAGCGAGAACCGAAGAGGAGCGACGGGCCTGAACCAGAAACCAGGAACGAGGGAGGCGGCCTGGGACACTGCTATACCCGACTGCCTGCCTGTCTGCACCTCTGTCTCTCTCTCTGTGTGCCTGCCTTTCTGCTTCTCTCTGTCTCTCTCTGTGTGCCTGCCTGTCTGCCTCTGTCTGTCTCTTTCTGCCTGTCTGTACCTCACAGTTCCAGTTCAGAAGGGCCAGCAGGTTTGATCCGGTCGGATCGGGCTTGTTTCTCTCCTTGTCTGTGGGACTGAGCTGCAGTCAGCTACAGTTCAAAACTACCTTTTCTACTGAGCTAATCAAACAGTGTCTCAAACTCAGACTCTTCTTTCTGGATGTCGTTGTCCTGCTTGCTACTCTGAAGCAGCTGGAAAAGAGGAGAGATGATAATAATGTGGATCTTGGATTCTGTGTGAGCTACATTGAACTCTGTGTATCACTCCTGAAAGAACACACCTATAAGTAAATAATGTAAATAAGACAGCACAGCCGTAAAATTAGTTTTGTTTCAATATTATTGACCACATAAATAAACCAATAATAATACAAAATCTTGGATCCTATTTGATCTACAAACCCTGAACTAACACTGGACTCAAAAGAAGGATCAAAGAAGAGACAGAAGAAACCAAACAGACCCCCCTCCCCCCCCCATAACCTGGAGCCTGCGATGCCCCCCCCCTGGTGTTCACTGCGGAGCAGGTGACCTACGTGTGTGAGGTGCTGCAGAGAGGGGGCAGCATGGAGCGGCTGGGGCACTTCCTGTGCTCCCTGCCTGCCTGTGATTGGCTGCAGCATGACGAGAGCGTGCTGAAGGCGCGGGCTCTGCTGGCATTTCACTGTGGGGAGTTTGGGGAGCTGTACCGCCTGCTGCAGAGCCAGCCCTTCTCTCCCCACAGCCACCCCGCCCTGCAGCAGCTGTGGCTCCAAGCACACTACCTGCAGGCAGAGAGGCTGAGGGGCTGGCCGCTGAGGGCCGTCGGCAAGCACCGCGTGCGCAGGAAGCACCCCCTACCACCATCTGGGACGGGGAGGAGACCAGCAACTGCTTCAAGGTACCGGCTCACTCTCATACTCTCCATCGCTCTCACTCTCTCTATCCCTTTCTCTATCACACTCTCTCCCTGTCCTGTCCACTCTTTCTCTCCGTCCCTTTCTCTATTGTTCTATCACTCTGATCCTGTCTCACATATACACTCCTCTCTGCTTTCTCTCCCTCTCCTCCCTCTATATCTCTCTGTCCCACTGTCTCATACATACACTCCTCCTCCATTCTTTTCTCTCACCCTCTTTTTCTCAGCCTCTTCCTCTATCTCTCCATTTCCTAACAACTGACTGCTGTTGCCTTCATTCATTATTTAATATAACTCTCTATATAAAAGCATGTCTTCAATGTCTCCGGTGTTGTCTGATACCTGTCTGTCAGTTGAATACGAGTCGGCTGTGTCTCTCTGATACTCTGGATCAGAGCACTGCACTGGCAGAACTGTCCAGTGATCCCCAGCCCTGAGCAACGCTGCGCACTGAAACTGCTGCTTTTGGCTTTGTGAGATTATTTAACAAAGCTTTTAAAACAGCTGCCGATCACAAGTCCCTGTTTAGCAAACCAGGTGAGAGAGCGAGCCAGCCGAGCCCAGTCTGAACATGACAACATGCAAAGTGCTGTGCAGCTTAGCACCACGACTGGGGCGGAGCATTTGTTTCCTGCGCTACCACACACAGACCGCTCACTCACTGCAACCCTGCTGTCAATAATACAGCTCTGGACAAACGTGTTGCAAAAGCTAGAATTTTAGAATTGAGCCATAATAAAACAAAAAACAAAAAATACAGTGTGAATATAATTTCAATCTTTTATTTAACATCACGTAATTTAAAAACTACAACATGATATTGGAAAAGTCTACCAGAAGCCATGATCCTAACAGTGTTTCATGTTAGATTTTGAAATTACACATTTTTCATTTTTTGTCAGTTTTTTGTTAAGTATGTGGAAAACCACAAAGCAGTCTGTAATTCAATATGCTAATGCAACATTATTCGGCAGGTTTCATTCAACTTTATGAAGCAATATTTGTTGATTCTAAAGAGTGATGCTAAACTTTTGACCATAGCTGTAGTCTTGAATACCATACTTTGAACCTCCAGTGTATAAAAATTCTATATATAATGCAATGATTTTTATTTTTATTATTATTATTTATTATTATTTATTATTATTATTATTATTATAGTTATCTCTCCCCTCCCTCTGTCCCTCCCTCCCAGGAGAGGTCATGCAATGTCCTGAGGGAGTGCTACTCTCTGAACCCCTACCCCTCCCCGAGAGAGAAGCGGGAGCTGGCTGGAGTCACGGGGCTGACCGCCACACAGGTCAGCAACTGGTTCAAGAACCGGCGGCAGAGAGAGCGGGCCGCCAACGACAGGGACAGGTGAGGAGCCCTGATAGAGACAGCGGGACACGGACAGGGACAGGTGAGGAGCCCTGATAGAGAGAGAGAGAGAGACACACTGAACTGACAGGGACACAGGTGAGGAGCCCTGATAGAGAGAGAGAGAGAGAGAGAGAGAGAGAGAGAGAGAGAGAGAGAGAGAGAGAGAGAGAGCGGGACACTGACAGGGACAGGTGAGGAGCCCTGCTGCACCTCCTAGTGGTCACTTTTCAAACTGCATCACTTCAGGAATTCAGCTCTAGTGTGGGGGTTGTTTTTGTTTTGTTGGACTAGTTAGTAAATAATGATCCACTGGAGAATGACAGAGAACACACACAGTAGCATAGCAGACATTATACTGAGCCACACTGTCTCCCTGTCTCCCTGTCTGTCTGTCTGTCTGTCTGCCTGCCTGCTTGCCTGTCTGTCTCATTGTCTCCCTCCCTGCCTACCTCCCTGCATGCCTGTCTGTCTCCTTGTCTCCCCCCTTCCTGTCTGTCTGTCTGCCTGCCTGCTTGCCTGTCTGTCTCCTTGTCTCCCTCCCTGCCTGCCTGTCTGTCTGTCTGTCTCCCTGCATGCCTGTCTGTCTCCTTGTCTCCCCCCTTCCTGTCTCCCTGTCTGTCTGTCTGCCTGCTTGCCTGTCTGTCTGTCTGCCTGCCTGCCTGTCTCCCTGTCTGTCTGTCTGTCTCGCTGTTCATACACACTATACACAGATGCTCACAGTCTATAACTCTGTTGTTTACACTTTTGTATTGTCCCTCTCCAGTTAAAATCCAGCTCTATTAGTTTTCTATTCCTGAACAGTCTTTCTTCAGTCCGTTGTGGTTCTCATTGAAGAGGGGAAAGGTTACTCCAGAGAACAGGGTCAGGGCAGGTGATCGATTGAGACGTCCTTTACTTGACTTTGCAATTGAAGATAATCACTTTGCTTCTTGTAAAGCCATTGATGTCACCCTTATAGAAGAGTCCCATAGTAAAAGCAGAGTGTAAGTGTGGTAAAGCAGTAGAAACTCAATAAGCAGGGCCAGGGAGTAACGCATTACATGTCACTCATCACTGTAATCTCATTACATCAGGAACGTGTCACTGTAATGGTTCTATTAACGGAATGTGGTAATGCGTTACATTTTATGTGACATAATAACATAGTTTTGGTTACATTTAAAAAAAGGAGCTAATGCATGAAATCAGAAAGCGCTTCAGCATTGCAAGTCACACCTTACATGTCACTTGAACAGCATCTTGCTAGAAAAGGGAGTCAGAGGAGGGACCGAGCGGGATCTATAGCTGGATCTGCAAAGAATATTACGAGCTGCAGTCTGACCAAACCAAAAAAAAAAACTCTTTAAAATGGTAGGGCTGCTGTGTTCAGCGAGTTTGTTCCTCTGCTCTGTCTGTGTGGTAGGGCTGCTGTGTTCAGCGTGTTTGTTCCTCTGCTCTGTCTGTGTGGTAGGGCTGCTGTGTTCAGTGTTTGTTCCTCTGCTCTGTCTGTGTGGTAGGGCTGCTGTGTTCAGTGTGTTTGTTCCTCTGCTCTGTCTGTGTGGTAGGGCTGCTGTGTTCAGCGTGTTTGTTCCTCTGCTCTGTCTGTGTGGTAGGGCTGCTGTGTTCAGCGTGTTTGTTCCTCTGCTCTGTCTGTGTGGTAGGGCTGCTGTGTTCAGTGTGTTTGTTCCCCTGCTCTGTCTGTGTGGTAGTGCTGCTGTGTTCAGTGTGTTTGTTCCCCTGCTCTGTCTGTGTGGTAGGGCTGCTGTGTTCAGTGTGTTTCTATGTGTCACTCCTCCTTGCTGTTTCCTGATCCTCTGTCTTGCAGGGAGGGGGGTGAGAGAGGGGCGTGTCCGCTGGGCTCCCCTGGGAGTGGGGGGGGTACCCCAGCTCAGACGAGGAGCTCCCTCACCACCCGCCTCTCCTGGGAGGTGGCGCTAATGGGGCCACACAGCACTCACGGGATGAAGGGGCTGGAATGAAGACAGAAATGCTTTGACAAAAGTTTGGAGCCTGAGTCTTTCACAAAGTATTTTTCTAGTCAAAGCGTTTATTTAAAGATGTTGCATTGTTAGTAGAGGGTGCTGACACTCATACTCAGAGTTGCATTTAAGAAGTATTTAGCGTCCAATACTAAACAAATCCATTCATTAACATGTCCATTTCAAAACGAAAGCTGTCCTTCCTTCAGTTTACAACTGCGCACCAATCAATATCGAGTAACTGGGTTCTTTAAAAGCCGACTGGAAACCAGTTTTCCTCTCATACAGGGTGCTGACACTTTCACTGCCAAAATATTCTTCCAATCGCCTTTTAAAACACTTGCTCTGAAATCAACACAATACCTAACATATATGTTTAATACCTGGCAATGAATAATTCTTAAAAGCGATTAGGAGTACGAGCATCAGCACACTGATTCTGTTTCACTTAATTTTTATTTCAAACAGATCCTAATTGCGTTTCATTCTTGCAGTCGCCAAGTTTATCGTTGTGTTTGTTATGTCCGCGCTCTTTGATTTGTAGCAAAGACAAACATCGTCTTTAATTACTAGTCATCTCTTTATTGGATGCAGAGCTAGGATAACAATAACTAATTACATTTAAAGGGAGGTAGAGATTTGCAAAATGAAAAACAAAACGTTCAAGCCCCAGTTCTACTTTATAATACATGTGCAGCACAGTAGAGCCTGTCTAATCCAGCATCGCTGGGACCGGAGAGTTGTGCCGGATTATATATAAGTGCATAGCTACTGTACCTAAATAAAATCAAAGTAGAAATAACCAACTATTTGCACACTTTTAAAACTCTATTACAATCCACACAGTAGGAGCACTGTCCAGGCACAGCTTGTAATCCCAGTTTGTATTCATTTGGCTTTCTCAATTCAGTTTAAAAATAAAAACTTTTACTTCGGATGTATTATACACGCAACGTGCTTGATTAAAAGAGAAGGAGCCTGTGTTCTGGAATCATGCCGGATTCTAGAAGGGTTCCGGATTGTAGAGGGGATCACTCCGTTCATTTCAATCGAATGTGATTGATCTGTAAAGAGGCTGGATTAGACAGGGTTTGCTGTGTGTTTTTTACAATCTGGGCAGGATCTATTGAAATGCTAACATATCTTAAAGCATCATGACAAAGTGAACCTCGCTTTTTCAGAGTTGAGGAGGGGGAAAACCTATAGAGACGTATCCAGAATCAGCCAGGGGCATAAAGGTTTGTTTGTGAAAAACTAATTGACCATCCAGTGTGCTGTGGAGAACAACCATAAAACAATGCTGAAAACACACTGACGGGGCTTGCTTTAGATTCCTCTGTGCTGCTTGTGTGTGTTTATTCAGTAAGTGAAGGTGTCTCCCCTGCCTGGTGCTTACACCTGTCACAATCACCACTAGCACACTGACAGTCGACCTTAGAAACTGGGAGTCAACTAAACATCACTCTGTCCTGTTAATGCCACGCAAATGTAAAGACCGCCTTGCATCGTGTATTGTAATTGAATTCAGCTCTTGAATTGCAACAGGAAGTCATTGTGAAGCGTGCCATTTCAGATGAAGTGCATTATCATATAAAGGACATTTAAAAACACAAACCGCAAAAAACTTTTAAAAAATATATTGCACACACAGCCCAGTGGTATGAAACAGTAGGTTCACAAATAGAGGACCAGACATTATCAAATACATGATTTATACTGGACGCTGTCAAATTGGTTTTCCTTAAACCCTAGTCTCCAATACAAGAGGAATTTATTTCAGTCGTGAATACAATGGGCTTCACAATTAAATGAAGGCACCTGAATACTTTCTACAGGAATACATAAGAAGGTTACTGGTAGCTGATTGATCTCTCAACTTTGTCAAGTTTTGTCTTAAAGGACCCCAGTGATTCAGCATGACTGGATAACCCATTCCATCCCCTCACCACTCTCTGTGTGAAGAAGAGTCTCCTTCAACAACATGACTAGGCAGCCCATTCCATCCCCTCACCACTCTCTGTGTGAAGAAGAGTCTCCTCCAACAACATGACTAGGCAGCCCATTCCATCCCCTCACCACTCCCTGTGTGAAGAAGAGTCTCCTTCAACAACATGACTAGACAGCCCATTCCATCCCCTCACCACTCTCTGTGTGAAGAAGAGTCTCCTTCAACAACATGACTAGGCAGCCCATTCCATCCCCTCACCACTCTCTGTGTGAAGAAGAGTCTCCTTCAACAACATGACTAGAGCCCATTCCATCCCCTCACCACTCTCTGTGTGAAGAAGAGTCTCCTTCAGCAACATGACTAGGCAGCCCATTCCATCCCCTCACCACTCTCTGTGTGAAGAAGAGTCTCCTTCAACAACATGACTAGGCAGCCCATTCCATCCCCTCACCACTCTCTGTGTGAAGAAGAGTCTCCTCCAACAACATGACTAGGCAGCCCATTCCATCCCCTCACCACCTCTCTGTGTGAAGAAGAGTCTCCTTCAACAACATGACTAGGCAGCCCATTCCATCCCCTCACCACTCTGTGTGAAGAAGAGTCTCCTTCAACAACATGACTAGGCAGCCCATTCCATCCCCTCACCACTCTCTGTGTGAAGAAGAGTCTCCTTCAACAACATGACTCCTTCCATCCCCTCACCACTCTCTGTGTGAAGAAGAGTCTCCTTCAACAACATGACTAGGCAGCCCATTCCATCCCCTCACCACTCTCTGTGTGAAGAAGAGTCTCCTTCAACAACATGACTAGGCAGCCCATTCCATCCCCTCACCACTCTCTGTGTGAAGAAGAGTCTCCTTCAACAACATGACTAGGCAGCCCATTCCATCCCCTCACCACTCTCTGTGTGAAGAAGAGTCTCCTTCAACAACATGACTAGGCAGCCCATTCCATCCCCTCACCACTCTCTGTGTGAAGAAGAGTCTCCTTCAACAACATGACTAGGCAGCCCATTCCATCCCCTCACCACTCTCTGTGTGACTGAAACTGGTGCTTTTGATTTCCTACATTAACAAAGGCCTTATCATTGCTGTATGGTTTGAGCCCTTGTAACAGCTGAGCCCCCCTTTCCTGTGAATGTATCTCCAGAGGAGCCCTCGCCCCCATCTCAACAACACTCGGTCAGTACACTGCAGTGTATACAGATAGGCGATGCCGCTGTTGATGCAGGGACGCTCGGCTGGCAGGTGCTTCCATATTCGAGACTGCGTGTTGTATTCGTAGCAGTGCAGTCGGTTGACAGTGCTGGGGCGGGTGTTTTATATTGTTGGCAGAGCCTTCACTAAAGCGCTGATTCGAATGTTTGGAGAAATGAGGGGTCTTGCTGCCATGTATCTTGCAGTGTAAAAGCACAGTCATGGGGCACTGTGGCAAAGGTGTTTATTGAAGTTAAATGCAATGTCCAGAGCCTTATGGCAAACATCTATAAATAATAAATGATGACCCCTAGGTTAACAAGCGCATCCATTCCTCCAATCCTCGAATACTGCGCCGTTTCCCGTCCGAGTCAATGAGCCTGGGTGCCGTAGCTCAGCCCCCTTCCTAAATGACTGACTTCCACCTACCCTAAGGAATAAATTGTCATGCAATTTGATTAAGGATACTCTGCTCCTTTTACATAGTGCCCTCACAGTCAGGACTGTGTTTCGTGGATGGAGATGTTTTTGAGGATGGTTGATAACACTAGCACAGTCAGGACTGTGTTTCGTGGATGGAGATGTTTTTGATGATGGTTGATAACACTGGCACAGTCAGGACTGTGTTTCGTGGATGGAGATGTTTTTAATGATGGTTGATAACACTGGCACAGCCAGGACTGTGTTTCATGGATGGAGATGTTTTTGAGGATGGTTGATAACACTGGCACAGCAAGGATTTATTGTGTTAATAAAAGTTCAGTAGTATCACAATTTCAATGGCTGCTGATCTCCTGCATTTTCACCTGATTGTTTTTGCCTAACCTTCAGAAGCAGAAACACTGTACATTATAAGAGACCAACAGAAACACTGTACATTATAACAAAGACCAGCAGAAACACTGTACATTATAACAAAGACCAACAGAAACATTGTACATTATAACAGACCAACAAAAACACTATACATTATAACAGACCAACAGAAACACTGTACATTATAACAAAGACCAGCAGAAACACTGTACATTATACCAGACCAGCAGAAACACTGTACATTATAACAAAGACCAGCAGAAACACTGTACATTATACGAGACCAGCAGAAACACTGTACATTATAACAAAGACCAACAGAAACACTGTACATTATAACAAAGACCAGCAGAAACACTGTACATTATAACAGACCAACAGAAACACTGTACATTATAACAAAGACCAGCAGACTGTACATTATAAAAAGACCAGCAGAAAACTGTACTGTACATTATAACAGACCAACAGAAACACTGTACATTATAACAACAGACCAACAGAAACACTGTACATTATAACAGACCAACAGAAACACTGTACATTATATAAAAGACCAACAGAAACACTGTACATTATAACTGAAACACTGTACATTATAACAGACCAACAGAAACACTGTACAACAGACCAACAGAAACACTGTACATTATAACAGACCAACAGAAACACTGTACATTATAAGAGACCAACAGAAACATTGAACAGAAACACTTACATTATAACAGACCAAACAGAAACACTGTACATTATAAAAGACCAGCAGAAACAACATTATAAGAGACCAGCAGAAACACTGTACATTATAACTAAGACCAGAACAGAAACACTGTACATTATAAGAGACCAACAGAAACACTGTACATTATACAGAGACCAGCAGAAACACTGTACATTATAACAGACCAACAGAAACACTGTACATTATAACAGACCAACAGAAACACTGTACATTATAACAGACCAACAGAAACACTGTACATTATAACAGACCAGCAGAAACACTGTACATTATAACAGACCAGCAGAAACACTGTACATTATAAGAGACCAGCAGAAACACTGTACATTATAAGAGACCAGCAGAAACACTGTACATTATACGAGACCAGCAGAAACACTGTACATTATAACAGACCAACAGAAACACTGAACATTATAACAGACCAGCAGAAACAACTGTACATTATAAGAAAGACCAGCAGAAACACTATACATTATAAGAGACCAGCAGAAAAACTGTACATTATAACAGACCAACAGAAACACTGTACATTATAAGAGACCAACAGAAACACTGTACATTATAACAGACCAACAGAAACACTGTACATTATAACAGACCAACAGAAACACTGTACATTATAACAAAGACCAACAGAAACACTGTACATTATAAGAGACCAGCAGAAACACTGTACATTATAACAAAGACCAACAGAAACACTGTACATTATAACAAAGACCAACAGAAACACTGTACATTATAACAGACCAACAGAAACACTGTACATTATAACAGACCAACAGAAACACTGTACATTATAACAAAGACCAGCAGAAACACTGTACATTATAACAAAGACCAGCAGAAACACTGTACATTATAAAAGACCAACAGAAACACTGTACATTATAACAAAGACCAGCAGAAACACTGTACATTATAACAAAGACCAGCAGAAACACTGTACATTATAACAAAGACCAGCAGAAACACTGTACATTATAAGAGACCAACAGAAACACTGTACATTATAACAGACCAACAGAAACACTGTACATTATAACAAAGACCAACAGAAACACTGTACATTATAACAGACCAACAGAAACACTGTACATTATAACAGACCAACAGAAACACTGTACATTATAACAGACCAACAGAAACACTGTACATTATAACAGACCAACAGAAACACTGTACATTATAACAGACCAACAGAAACACTGTACATTATAACAGACCAACAGAAACACTGTACATTATAACAGACCAACAGAAACACTGTACATTATAACAGACCAGCAGAAACACTGTACATTATAACAAAGACCAACAGAAACACTATACATTATAACAGACCAACAGAAACACTGAACATTATAACAGACCAACAGAAACACTGTACATTATAACAGACCAACAGAAACACTGTACATTATAACAGACCAGCAGAAACACTGTACATTATAACAGACCAACAGAAACACTGTACATTATAACAAAGACCAACAGAAACACTGTACATTATAACAGACCAACAGAAACACTGTACATTATAACAAAGACCAACAGAAACACTGTAGATTATAACAAAGACCAGCAGAAACACTGTACATTATAACAAAGACCAACAGAAACACTGTACATTATAACAGACCAACAGAAACACTGTACATTATAACAGACCAACAGAAACACTGTACATTATAACAGACCAACAGAAACACTGTACATTATAACAGACCAACAGAAACACTGTACATTATAACAAAGACCAGCAGAAACACTGTACATTATAACAAAGACCAGCAGAAACACTGTACATTATAACAAAGACCAACAGAAACACTGTACATTATAACAGACCAACAGAAACACTGTACATTATAAGAGACCAGCAGAAACACTGTACATTATAAGAGACCAGCAGAAACACTGTACATTATAACAGACCAACAGAAACACTGTACATTATAACAGACCAACAGAAACACTGTACATTATAACAGACCAACAGAAACACTGTACATTATAACAAAGACCAACAGAAACAATTGAACATTATAACAGACCAACAGAAACACTGTACATTATAACAGACCAACAGAAACACTGTACATTATAACAGACCAACAGAAACACTGTACATTATAACAGACCAACAGAAACACTGTACATTATAACAGACCAACAGAAACACTGTACATTATAACAGACCAACAGAAACACTGTACATTATAACAGACCAACAGAAACACTGTACATTATAACAGACCAACAGAAACACTGTACATTATAACAGACCAACAGAAACACTGTACATTATAACAGACCAGCAGAAACACTGTACATTATAACAGACCAACAGAAACACTGTACATTATAACAAAGACCAACAGAAACACTGAACATTATAACAGACCAAAAGAAACACTGTACATTATAACAGACCAACAGAAACACTGTACATTATAAAAAAGACCAGCAGAAACACTGTACATTATAACAGACCAACAGAAACACTGTACATTATAACAGACCAACAGAAACACTGTACATTATAACAGACCAACAGAAACACTGTACATTATAACAAAGACCAACAGAAACACTGTACATTATAAAAGACCAACAGAAACACTGTACATTATAACAAAGACCAACAGAAACACTGTACATTATAACAAAGACCAACAGAAACACTGTACATTATAACAGACCAACAGAAACAACTGTACATGATAACAGACCAGCAGAAACACTGTACATTATAACAGACCAACAGAAACGCTGTACATTATAACAGACCAACAGAAACACTGTACATTATAACAGACCAGCAGAAACAACTTTACATTATAACAAAGACCAGGAGAAACACTGTACATTATAACAGACCAGCAGAAACAACTGTACGTTATAAGAAAGACCAGCAGAAACACTGTACATTATAACAAAGGCTAACAGAAACACTGTACATTATAACAGACCAGCAGAAACCAGTACGCACCCCCTGAGTAATTTGGCCATGAGGACGCGTTTGTGCACCAGTGAGTGTTTTGACAGCCCAGGCTAACCTCATTATAATCACAATATCAAAACGCTACTGTTACACAATGTGAATGAAAAGGGTTTCATACTACAGCTAACGGTATGCTACTGCTACATTTTACAAATAAAAAAAAATACATATTTTAATATTATTCTTTTAGACACAGACTCCAAATAACATTGATTTAGTACAATCCCCACACAAATCTGATCGGCTGAGTTTGAGAATGAAGATAAACTCCACAGGGCTATGCTGCTGCTGTGCTAGGGGTGTAGGGAAGTGTGCAATGCCTGCAGTTCACACGATGGCCAACAGAGGGGGGTATGGCTCCAGTTCAGCGACCAAACCCGGCATTTTACTGCCACTGCTGAAGATGCTGGTCTTCTTTTTCTCTTGCTGGGTTCCTCTTTCTCTCTTACTGATTTAAACAACGGCAGCATGCAGATCAACCGAGAAGGGCACGAGAGGACAGGAGAGGAGAGAACACGAGAGAAGAGAAGAGAAAATAGAGAAGAGGAAGAGGAGAGAAGAGAGGAGATTAGAGGAGAGAGAGGAAGAGAAGAGAAGAGATGAGAGCTGGTTACCTCAGCTCTGTTAAGAAGAGGAAGAAGGAGGTCAGTGTGCAGTAAGAAGGTCAGTGTGCAGTAAGAAGGAGGTCAGTGTGCAGTAAGAAGGTGGTCAGTGTGCAGTAAGAAGCAGTAAGAAGGGTCAGTGTGCAGTAAGAAGGAGGTCAGTGTGCAGTAAGAAGGAGGTCAGTGTGCAGTAAGAAGGAGGTCAGTGTGCAGTAAGAAGGTGGTCAGTGTGCAGTAAGAAGGAGGTCAGTGTGCAGTAAGAAGGAGGTCAGCAGTGGTCAGTGTGCAGTAAGAAGGAGGTCAGTGTGCAGTAAGAAGGAGGTCAGTGTGCAGTAAGAAGGAGGTCAGTGTGCAGTAAGAAGGTGGTCAGTGTGCAGTAAGAAGGAGGTCAGTGTGCAGTAAGAAGGTCAGTGTGCAGTAAGAAGGAGGTCAGTGTGCAGTAAGAAGGTGGTCAGTGTGCAGTAAGAAGGAGGTCAGTGTGCAGTAAGAAAGGTCAGTGTGCAGTAAGAAGGAGGTCAGTGTGCAGTAAGAAGGAGGTCAGTGTGCAGCAGTAAGAAGGTCAGGTCAGTGTGCAGTGTGCAGTAAGAAGGTGGTCAGTGTGCAGTAAGAAGGAGGTCAGTGTGCAGTAAGAAGGTGGTCAGTGTGCAGTAAGAAGGAGGTCAGTGTGCAGTAAGAAGGTGGTCAGTGTGCAGTAAGAAGTGTGCAGTAAGAAGGAGGTCAGTGTGCAGTAAGAAAGGTCAGTGTGCAGTAAGAAGGAGGTCAGTGTGCAGTAAGAAGGAGGTCAGTGTGCAGTAAGAAGGAGGTCAGTGTGCAGTAAGAAGGAGGTCAGTAAGAAGGTGTGCAGTAAGAAGGAGGTCAGTGTGCAGTAAGAAGGAGGTCAGTGTGCAGTAAGAAGGAGTGGTCAGTGTGCAGTAAGAAGGAGGTCAGTGTGCAGTAAGAAGGTGGTCAGTGTGCAGTAAGAAGGAGGTCAGTGTGCAGTAAGAAGGAGGTCAGTGTGCAGGTCAGTGTAAGAAGGAGGTCAGTGTGCAGTAAGAAGGTCAGGTCAGTGTGCAGTAAGAAGGAGGTCAGTGTGCAGTAAGAAGGAGGTCAGTGTGCAGTAAGAAGGTGGTCAGTGTGCAGTAAGAAGGAGGTCAGTGTGCAGTAAGTGGTCAGCAGTGGTCAGTGTGCAGTAAGAAGGTGGTCAGTGTGCAGTAAGAAGGAGGTCAGTGTGCAGTAAGAAGGAGGTCAGTGTGCAGTAAGAAGGTGGTCAGTGTGCAGTAAGAAGGAGGTCAGTGTGCAGTAAGAAGGTGGTCAGTGTGCAGTAAGAAGGTGGTCAGTGTGCAAGAGTGTGCAGTAAGAAGGTCAGTGTGCAGTAAGAAGGTGGTCAGTGTGCAGTAAGAAGGAGGTCAGTGTGCAGTAAGAAGGTCAGTGTGCAGTAAGTGCAGTGTGCAGTAAGGTGGTCAGTGTGCAGTAAGAAGGTGGTCAGTGTGCAGTAAGAAGGTCAGGTCAGTGTGCAGTAAGAAGGAGGTCAGTGTGCAGTAAGAAGGAGGTCAGTGTGCAGTAAGAAGGTGGTCAGTGTGCAGTAAGAAGGTGGTCAGTGTGCAGTAAGAAGGAGGTCAGTGTGCAGTAAGAAGGTGGTCAGTGTGCAGTAAGAAGGTGGTCAGTGTGCAGTAAGAAGGTCAGTGTGCAGTAAGAAGGTGGTCAGTGTGCAGTAAGAAGGTGGTCAGTGTGCAGTAAGAAGGTGGTCAGTGTGCAGTAAGAAGGAGGTCAGTGTGCAGTAAGAAGGTGGTCAGTGTGCAGTAAGAAGTGCAGGGGCAGTAAGCATGGTCGGTGGCAGTAAGAAGGATGGTCAATTCCTGGGGCAATGAGGAAAAAGGAGGCAGGAAGCAGAGCGTGCACATACTTCAGAGAGGAGGAGAGTGTAAGCAAACTGAGAGAGAGACTGAGACTGAGAGAGATTGGGATGGGGTACAGATAAAGAAATAGAGAAAGAGACTGAGAAAGGGAGAGAGGGAGCAAGAATGTCCTGACCTGCCGCCTGCCTTCAAGACAACACAGGTAAGACTGAGGAGAGAGGGATGGTTTGGACTCTGTTGGGGGTGTAGTGGGAGTGAGACTGGGATGGTTTGGACTCTGTTGGATGTAGTGGGAGAGAGACTGGGATGGTTTGGACTCTGTTGGGTGTGTAGTGGGAGAGAGACTGGGTTGGTTTGGATTCTGTTGGATGTAGTGGGAGAGAGACTGGGATGGTTTGGACTCTGTTGGGTGTGTAGTGGGAGAGAGACTGGGATGGTTTGGATTCTGTTGGATGTAGTGGGAGAGAGACTGGGATGGTTTAGACTCTGTTGGGTGTGTAGTGGGAGAGAGACTGGGATGGTTTGGACTCTGTTGGGTGTGTAGTGGGAGAGAGACTGGGATGGTTTGGATTGTGTTGGATGTAGTGGGAGAGAGACTGGGATGGGTTTGACTCTGTTGGATGTAGTGAGAGAGAGACTGGGATGGTTTAGACTCTGTTGGATGTGTAGTGGGAGAGAGACTGGGATAGTTTGGATTGTGTTGGATGTAGTGGTAGAGAGACTGGGATGGGTTGGACTCTGTTGGGTGTGTAGTGGGAGAGAGACTGGGATGGTTTGGACTCTGTTGGATGTAGTGGGAGAGAGACTGGGATGGGTTGGACTCTGTTGGATGTGTAGTGGGAGAGAGACTGGGTTGGTTTGGATTGTGTTGGATGTAGTGAGAGAGAGACTGGGATGGTTTGGACTCTGTTGGGTGTGTAGTGGGAGAGAGACTGGGATGGTTTGGACTCTGTTGGATGTAGTGAGAGAGAGACTGGGATGGTTTAGACTCTGTTGGATGTGTAGTGGGAGAGAGACTGGGATGGTCTGGACTCTGTTGGATGTAGTGGGAGAGAGACTGGGATGGTTTGGACTCTGCTGGATGTAGTGGGAGAGAGACTGGGATGGTTTCTGTGCTCTCAACGACACTGAGGCTGTGGCTCTCTGCTCTACATGCCCTGTGTTAAAGTTCAGTGGGAGGCCTTGCACTGACCTCTCTGCTGGCTGCAGGTCATACTGCTTTGGATTCAGTGTTTCAACACAGCAGAAGAAACATCAGTGTTCTTTGAATATCTACCTGCCTGCCTGCCTGCCTGCCTGCCTGCCTGCCTCTCTCAGCCTGTGATGTCAGACCAGGGTTTTATATGAGGAACACTTAACTGTGTGTGTGTGTTTGTTTGGGTCGTTGTGTGTTTGTTTGGGTCTCTGTGTGTTTGTTTGTTTGGGTAGGTGTTTGTTTGTTTGGGTCTGTGTGTTTGTTTGGGTCTGTGTGTGTGTTTGTTTGGGTCTGTGTGTGTTTGTTTGGGTCGGTGTGTGTGTTTGGGTGTGTGTGTGTGTTTGTTTGGGTCTGTGTGTGTGTTTGTTTGGGTCTGTGTGTTTGTTTGGGTCGGTGTGTGTTTGTTTGGGTCTGTGTGTGTGTTTGTTTGGGTCTCTGTGTGTGTGTTTGTTTGGGTCGGTGTGTGTTTGTTTGGGTCTGTGTGTGTGTTTGTTTGGGTCTGTGTGTGTGTTTGTTTGGGTCGGTGTGTGTTTGTTTGGGTCGGTGTGTGTGTTTGGGTGTGTGTGTGTGTTTGTTTGGGTCTGTGTGTGTGTGTTTGGGTCTTTGTGTGTGTTTGTTTGGGTCGGTGTGTGTTTGTTTGCGTCTATGTGTGTGTGTTTGTTTGGGTCGGTGTGTGTTTGTTTGGGTGTGTGTGTGTTTGTTTGGGTCTGTGTGTGTGTTTGTTTGGGTCTGTGTGTGTGTTTGTTTGGGTGTGTGTGTGTTTGTTTGGGTGTGTGTGTGTGTTTGTTTGGGTCTGTGTGTGTGTGTTTGTGTTTGTGGTGTGGTGTGTGTTTGGGTGTGTGTGTGTGTTGTGTGTGTTTGTTTGGGTGTGTGTGTTTGTTTGGGTGTGTGTGTGTTTGTTTGGGTCGGTGTGTGTTTGTTTGGGTCTCTATGTGTGTGTTTGGGTCTGTGTGTGTGTTTGTTTGGGTCTCTGTGTGTGTGTTTGTTTGGGTGTGTGTGTGTTTGTTAAGGTCGGTGTGTGTTTGTTTGGGTCTCTATGTGTGTGTTTGGGTCTGTGTGTGTGTTTGTTTGGGTCTGTGTGTTTGTTTGTATCAATGCTGTACCTGTGCAGAAGAGCCAGCATGCTTACTGGTGTTTAGCCAACTGGAGAGTCAAATCCTGCATCACTGAGCCTCTCCTTTACTCATCAAACTGTGGCACATACTGGAAAAAACAAGCTGCAGCTATTACTGCAGACATTCAGCCTGTGTGATGTAAACATGGCCCCTGTACACAGGATAGGGAGAAAGGACACTGTGTACATTTGCCTGCTTCACTTTCTTCTTTTTCCAATAACACTGATGAAGGCACTGGAGCCCAAACGCTGGTCTGCTTGACTCAGTTTAGTTTCAGTAACACTGATGAAGGCACTAAAGCCCAAACGCTGCCCTGCTTGACTCAGTTTAGTTTCAGTAACACTGATGAAGGCACTAAAGCCCAAACGCTGGTCTGCTTGACTCAGTTTAGTTTCAGTAACACTGATGAAGGCACTAGAGCCCAAACGCTGGCCTGCTTGACTCAGTTTAGTTTCAGTAACACTGATGAAGGCACTAGAGCCCAAACGCTGGTCTGCTTGACTCAGTTTAGTTTCAGTAACACTGATGAAGGCACTACAGCCCAAACGCTGGTCTGCTTGACTCAGTTTAGTTTCAGTAACACTGATGAAGGCACTAAAGCCCAAACGCTGGTCTGCTTGACTCAGTTTAGTTTCAGTAACACTGATGAAGGCACTAGAGCCCAAACGCTGGTCTGCTTGACTCAGTTTAGTTTCAGTAACACTGATGAAGGCACTAGAGCCCAAAAGCTGGTCTGCTTGACTCTTTCTGAGCTTTTCGAAATGGTGGATGACGAAATGAAACGAAAGTAAACATTGCTTGAAAAATGTGAAACCTGTCTCGCCCTTACCTTTGCTTTCGAATTACATTTCGTACTTTATACCTCCTTTGGCACAGAGAGGTCTGGTAAAGCATAGGCAAGCATTGTAAAGCACAGAGAAGTCTGGTAAATAATAGGGAAGCACTGTAAAGCACATAGAGGTCTTGTAAAGTATAGGGAAGCATTGTAAAGTACAGAGAGGCCTGGTAAAGCATAGGGAAACATTGTAAAGCACAGAGGGGTATGGTAAAGCATATTAATAATAACACAAAAACATGGTAAACTAATATTTATAAAGGTTTCCCACAGTAAAAGCACAGCAAAGTGTGATAAAGACCCAATGAAAGCATGGGGAAGTATCTCAAAGCACAGAGAAGCATGGTAAACCAGATTAATAAATAATGCACACCAGGACAAACTGTGGTAATTGCACAGTATAACCATGGGAAAAGCAGGGGGGTTTGCACTGCAAAAATACTATGCAAATGTACCATGATAAAGTTTTATAAGGGTGAAGTCGACTGCCTCTATTAATTGCTGCCCCTATAATACCAGCCTCGGAAACAGGAGGGGCTTTGAGCAAAGCAACGTCTCCAGCGCTGTGCAGGAGGTACTGCTCTTTTTCTCTGCAATTCAGAACCGCTCAGTGGACTTGCTGGGAAGCTGGATTTTTAAAAATTATTTAAATACTGTACCTCGAAGTAAACGTTTCTCCTTTTCCTGTTCTCAAGGTAAAACAACACAGGTCTTTGTGGTCTCAGTATTTTCATTCTTTGGAAATCAAACACACACACACACACACACACACAGAGGCAGACAGCAGGCACTTCCAAGTTTGGGGGTTTAACTTTTAGACAAACATCCCTCTGCATAATTAATGCTCTAACTGCTGTTGTTGCAGCGGGTTGCTCGGTTCGCGGGTCACTGCTGTCCGTGCAGGTCCAGTGGATCTCTCAGCACCTGTTTATCGAGGACGCGTTGCTGTCGGCTGCCTGTGCGCTTTGTGAGGACGGGCGGGGGAGGGATGACGTTTACTTGGGGAAAGTGAGAGCTGCTTGCCTGTATCAGAGTTCAAACTGCGGGACACGGAGGAGGGCACAGCACGGTCTCTGTCAGGACTGAAATAAACCCGTTTCTGGGGGCATTGGAAATCAGTTAACCATGGAGGCACTAGGTGGTGTGTGTGTGTGTGTGTGTGTGTGTGTGTGTGTGTATATATATATATATATATATATATATATATATATATATATATATATATATTAATTGCCTATAGATATAAATGTCCACTATAAAAAAGTCTGAAGATGATATACTGTGTTCGACTGCCGAGAGTTTACAGGTGAAGTTTTTTCAGACTGCATTATCACAAGCTGCGCATCTTGCAGGAAATCAAGGATTTAATACGTTCACTGAACAAAGTTTAGACTAGAGGTACTTTTCAATGTAAGACTTATTACGTATCGTTCCGTATTAATATATACTCAGCAAATACTTCTATTCAAAACGTTTGTCACTGAAGTGTTAGGGTTATTTCACTATTCTAAAGGTAGCACGATTCAGTGTTTGATAGTTCTGCCAGTGTCAGAGTCATTTAAATGTGTAAGCACCGGTAAAATGACTTCCCGTTGAATTTGTGCGGAGAAGGTATTGGGGTACAGTCGATACCTCACTCGTATCGGCGAGTTTTTCAAACCCTGCCTGTCTCTGCTTGTTCGTGTGAATTAGTGGATGTTAAGGTTCGATCGCGTGGCGTGTATGGGTGCAATACTTCTTGAAGGTAGCCTAATGGTAAATCACATGCTTGTAAGAAATACAATTCAATTTCAATCACATTAGCCTGTTATATACAGTGTTAGCTAATTTCACTGCTTTGCCTCAGTGTGTGTGTGTGTGTGTGTGTGTTAAAAGCATCAGAAAGGGAAGTACTGTCTCCATTGACAGGTATTGCACCTGTCTGTCTGTCTGTCTGCATTGCCAGTGTAGTGGCCGTCTGTCTGTCTGCATTGCTTTGTAGATGATTTGTGAAGGGCTAGTTAAATATATTTTAGAAAGCTCTCCCTCTCACCAGTCCTCTCTACCTACCATCTCACTGGATGTTGCAGTACTTCCTGTTCTGAGGATTTCCTATAATATCAGGGGGTTCCCAGGGGCATGAGTCTGACAATCTCACTCCTTACTGCAACCTCTCACTGCCTCTCTGAACATATCAACCCTCCCCCTCAACCTCACACTGCCTCTCTGAACATCTCAACACTCTCCCTCAACCTCTCACTGTCTCTCTGAACATCTCAACACTCTCCCTCAACCTCACACTGCCTCTCTGAACATCTCAACACTCTCCCTCAACCTCTCACTGCCTCTCTGAACATCTCAACCGTCTCCCTCAACCTCTCACTGCCTCTCTGAACATCTCAACCCTCTCCCTCAACCTCACACTGCCTCTCTGAACATCTCAACACTCTCCCTCAACCTCACACTGCCTCTCTGAACATCTCAACCCTCTCCCTCAACCGCACACTGCCTCTCTGAACATCTCAACACTCTCCCTCAACCTCACACTGCCTCTCTGAACATCTCAACATCTCAACACTCTCCCTCAACCTCTCACTGCCTCTCCGAACATCTCAACCCTCTCCCTCAACCTCTCACTGCCTCTCCGAACATCTCAACACTCTCCCTCAACCTCACACTGCCTCTCTGAACATCTCAACACTCTCCCTCAACCTCTCACTGCCTCTCTGAACATCTCAACCCTCTCCCTCAACCTCACACTGCCTCTCTGAACATCTCAACACTCTCCCTCAACCTCTCACTGCCTCTCTGAACATCTCAACCCTCTCCCTCAACCTCTCACTGCCTCTCTGAACATCTCAACACTCTCCCTCAACCTCTCACTGCCTCTCTGAACATCTCAACCCTCTCCCTCAACCTCTCACTGCCTCTCTGAACATCTCAACACTCTCCCTCAACCTCTCACTGCCTCTCTGAACATCTCAACACTCTCCCTCAACCTCTCACTGCCTCTCTGAACATCTCAACACTCTCCCTCAACCTCACACTGCCTCTCTGAACATCTCAACCGTCTCCCTCAACCTCTCACTGCCTCTCTGAACATCTCAACACTCTCCCTCAACCTCACACTGCCTCTCTGAACATCTCAACCCTCTCCCTCAACCTCTCACTGCCTCTCTGAACATCTCAACACTCTCCCTCAACCTCACACTGCCTCTCTGAACATCTCAACACTCTCCCTCAACCTCTCACTGCCTCTCCGAACATCTCAACCCTCTCCCTCAACCTCTCACTGCCTCTCTGAACATCTCAACACTCTCCCTCAACCTCTCACTGCCTCTCTGAACATCTCAACACTCTCCCTCAACCTCTCACTGCCTCTCTGAACATCTCAACCCTCTCCCTCAACCTCTCACTGCCTCTCTGAACATCTCAACACTCTCCCTCAACCTCACACTGCCTCTCTGAACATCTCAACCCTCTCCCTCAACCTCACACTGCCTCTCTGAACATCTCAACACTCTCCCTCAACCGCACACTGCCTCTCTGAACATCTCAACACTCTCCCTCAACCTCACACTGTCTCTCTGAACATCTCAACACTCTCCCTCAACTGTACACTGCCTCTCTGAACATCTCAACCCTCTCCCTCAACCTCACACTGTCTCTCTGAACATCTCAACCCTCTCCCTCAACCTCTCACTGCCTCTCTGAACATCTCACTTTCTCTTTTCCTGTTTTCCTCCTCTTTCCCCCCTCTCTCCCTCTTGCTCCTTCCCAGACTCTCTCCCTCTCTCCCTAATCCTCTCTCCCTCACTCTCTCTTGCTCCCTCTCTCCTCCCCCTAATATCTCCCCCTCTCTCTCTCCCTCTCCCCCTCTGCCTCTCCCATGCTCTCCATCCTCCCTGTACAGGCATGTTTGGCTGCATTGCTCAACTCTGAGCACGCAATCTCTTGAGATCTGGTACTTTTCAGCTGTTTGTTTACTGGAAGCAGCCTTGTTGTAAGGACAAGCGTTCACCGAGTCAGCAACTGAAACCGGGATTTAAACTTAAACTCAAATTCATACGGCATGCCAAGCCGTACAGACCTTGCCAAAGTGAATGCAGCAAAAGCACAGAAATACTCAGCTTGTATTTCTGTCAAACAGTCCTCAATACCAGGTGTGTGAAAGCTGTACTGTGCACTTCCAGTGAGGAGGCTGCAGGCTGCAGTGCACTGCACACAGATTTCTGCTGCCTCATTCTTGTCTCCAAAAAGATTTGTAGTTTTTACTCAGCTCAGTCCAGATGGTTGTCATTCGCTAGGGAGACCGCACTGTGGTTGATCCCCGGAGCCAGCATTGCAGCCGTTGTGTGTGCTGATGCTCTGGGGAAGCAAAATAAGCTGATCCCTGGAGCCAGCCTTACACTTCAGCCATCAACACCAGGCAGAAGGATATCTGCATCATCAGATTTAAGGAAACACAGATGGATCACTTTAGTTTACAGTAAAAGAAGCTATGTGTTAGTTGGTACTTATCTTGGCGAGCGCTGAGTCCCATATCAGCATGAAGTTTTAACACCTACTCTCATGTAATGGAAATCTTAAAGAAACCTTCTCTTTCTGCCAGATTGATAGAATATGTGTCTCTGACTTCTGTATTTTGTACAGAGGATGCAGTGTGTCTGATCCAATCTCTCCACTGTCGTGCTGGCTAGAGTCGAGCCTCTCTGGGCTTCCAGTGTAGCGTGTGTCTGCCTGTTTTAATCCGCAGCTTGTGGTCACTGATTCTGGAGTTGGTTAGGATCTGCCTGTGTTTTGGGTTTTTAATTATGATGAGATAATCGGCTCGGGACAATTTCTTGTTCTTGGAACTGGAACAATCTTGTTTATTTTGAGTTCTACCTGTGCTTTTCCAATGGGATACCAAAGCAGTACACTATTAGAAAGGGTATCTCTGACCTGCTAAACTGTTCAGCCTGTTCTTAGCTGTCTTGTTGCAATGTTTTGTGTTCAGTTCTGTGTCCTATCTGGAATAACACTGCACTTTGGCTTTGGGGCTGTGAGATGCATATCTTTATAGAGAGCTGGATCACACGATGGAGTGTTTGAATGGTTTATTTATTGCAGGAATGTACACACAGCTGTTTTCAAGAGGCTCCAGTGTCTTTGCCTCTGCTTGTGCTTGTTGTTTGCATTTCTATCTGAAGTGATTCTGGGAAATTTCACAGAAACACGTCCATCCAGAATATAAGTAATTAGACAGGGGAGAGGAGAGGCTTTGGGATTGAAGCAGTCACATGATTATTGCTTTTTGCTTTATAGCTGCTCAGTCAAAGGGCGCTGTGTTATGAAATTCCATCTGATTATGATTAATGCAATCCTTCAGTGATAAAGTCCAGACAGAGATGCATGCCTTTCTTTCTGCCTGCTTGCCTCTCTGGCTGTCTGCCTGTCTGTCTATGTGTCTGCAATGTGTTTGTTTCGTTTTTTGAACCCCAGGCTCTCATTCCTCACTCTCGAGTGAATGTGTCTGTGTTTGTGTGTCTCAGTGAGTGTGTCTCAGTCAGAGTCAGCTCAGTCACTTCACAGTGTGTCACACATACAGAGTCACTCGCACACAGAGTACAGTGTCAACACTCACACAGAGACACAGAGTCACTCACTTGCACATGTGTGTGTGTCAGTGTGTGTATGTCTCAGTGAGTGTGTCTCAGTGTGTGTCTGTCTCTGTGTCTCAGTGAGTAAATGTGTCAGTGTGTGTATGTCTCAGTGAGTGTGTCTCAGTGTGTGTGTCTCTGTGTGTGTCTCAATGAGTGAATGTGTCAATGTGTGAGTGTGTCTCAGTGTGTGTGTCTCAGTGTCTGTGTGTCTCAGTGAGTGAATGTATCAGTGTGTGTGCGTGCCTGTGTAACTCTTGGTGACATGTCGTGCAAGGGGGGGGGGGGGGGGGGGGGTTATCTCATCCTCATTTTAAAGCTTCTTTCCAAAAACAAGCCGCTGAGAGCTTTAGTTTCAGAGGGGTCCTGGCATCTTTTCTGGGCTGGATATTGAGTGTGTTGTGGTAGGAGTTTGGACCTCTCTAATCCCTCCTTCTCTGATCTCTCACTCTCCCTCCCCCTCTCTCCCCCTCACTCCCCCGCTGCTCCTATCTCCAGACTGTTTCTCCCAGAGCTTGGAGCTACAATGCCAGTCCTGAAGAACCTATCTGGGAAGCTCCGAGGCTCCAAGCACAGCAGGAATCTGGGAACGCCGCCGACTGCCCCAAGAGCGCTCATCCTGGGAACAATGGATGGGGGGGCAAACCCCTTCGAGGAGGAGGGGGGTGAGGGGCGGGCCAACCCCTTTGAGGAGGAGGAGGGTGGTGGGGCGAACCCCTTCGAGGAAGAGGAAGGGGGGGAGAGCCCCTCCACACCCTGCCCAAATCCCTTGAAGGACGAGGAGCGCAGCAGCCCCCTGAGGGGAACCCTAGACAGGATCCGGGGGGTCTCCTCTCTCAAGACTCTGGGGAAGCTGGGCAAGGGGCTGCGCAGCTCCATCAGGGGAAAGGGGACCCCCGGGGAGGAGAAGACCCCCAGCAGGTCCTCTGAGAAGGACACGAGGAAGAGCAGCCCCAGGAGCTCGGAGGAGCTGACATCTATACTGAGGTAGTGTGATACAGTGTGGAGCAATACAGTACAGAGCAAGACAATACAGTGCATCACATTACAGTACAGTACAGTACAGCTCAGTGTAGTGCAATACAGTACAGTATAATGCAGTACAATACAATACAATATAATACAGAACAGCTGAGGGGCTGGTATCCATACTGAGGTAGAGAGTGTAGCCGAGGAGTAATTACAGTACAGAGTAATACACAGTACAATGCAAAACTGCAAAGCAGCACAATACAGAACAGAGCAAACTGCACAGTACACAGAAGTACTCCTTTGAAACATGCATACTGTCTTTAAGCATGTTCCCAGCCATGTGCTGTTTCTATCTCACAGCAGTGTGTGTGTCTCTGTGCATCACTGTGTTTGTCTGTGTGAGTCTCTGTCATTGTGTGTGTGTCTCTCTCTCTCTCTCTCTCTCTCTCTCTCTCTCTCTCTCTCTCTCTCTCTCTGTCTCTCTCTCTCTCTCTGCATCTCTATCTCTAGCAGCTATGTAAAGACCTCCATATCACTGAGGTCAGTGCAGCTCAGTATACCTGGGAATAGCTCTGTTATCAGCTGAGAGCTGCATTGCTTTATTGTTTTATTGTTTTATTGTGAGCTACAGAGCAGTTTCAGATGAGTTTTGACATGATTCAGAAAAGTGTTTCTCCAGATTCACTGGAGTTAATCAGAGATTTCACTGCACTGCAGTTAGTATTCCAGCTGCCTGCCTGTAGCTGTGGGGCCACCCTGTAGAGTTGAGCTCCAATGTGGAATAGACAGGATAATGGAGTAATATGGAGACCAGCTATTTTACATGACTTTCTTATTTCATTGGAAATGATTGGTGGTGCCATTGGATTGCCATTATAGTGCCATTAAATTACCATTGCTGTACCATTGGTTTAGGAAATGCTGATTGCACTGCTATCAAGTATCTGTTTTCAATTGGTATGCTTCTGAAAAGATTCCTTAAATCTTAGTGGAAGTGCAGAGGTGGTCTAACTGCACCGCGAGGTGGCTTGTGCAGCTGTGACTGATGTCCCCTCTGTAGCACACAGTTACAAAGGGGCAAGATATCCATCTACACATCTCCAGTGGTCAGAAACATGACAGTGTAAACTGAAGCATTTTAAACACAGCGGACCCTGCCTAACACCCCTCTCTGCCCCTCCTTCTCCTTTCCCCCTCCGCTGTCCCTCCCACTCTCCCTCTCCCCTGCCTTTCTCCCCCCTCTTTCCCTCCCCTCCGGTGTGTGCAGCCGTCTCCCTGGGAATGGCAAGCCGAGCACCCCAGAGAGGGAGGGGGAAGAGGGGAACCCCAAGAGGAAACTCTCCTTTCTGAAGATCGGCCTGGGGGGTAAGATCCGGCGTGAGGCCCAGGCCGAAAAACTTTCCCTGGAGAGAGAGGGGGAGCGAGTGGAGGAAGAGAGAGAGGGAGAGAAGGAGGAGGAGAAGAAGGTCAGAGAACCACTTTCAGGTGAGACAGAGCTTCAGATATGAAAGAAGGCCTTCTATATAATCGTCTTGCACGCTTTGCTGTGCCTGGAGGTGGGTCTGTCATACCAGGAGTGAAACAGAATGAAACACACTCTCAACACAATTAGGGAGGGACACTCAACCCTGATAAACAGATTATAAGAGACACCCGACACACCACAGATTCATTTATATAAACCTGAGGTAAAGGGAGAGGGGAGAGAGAGGAGGGAGGGTCTGTCACACACAGAGCGTGGTGTGCTGTTACTGTGGGGAACCCAACTGAATCTGTGACAGGACAGTATAGGACTTTGAGTTAGAAAGAAGCCTCTCTGAATGGCTGGACTGGTGTTTCATGGGAAGCATTTACTGAAAACTAATTTCCTTGTCGGGTATTTCTTCTCATCTTGATGACGGCATGCTGCCAGACTGTGGTGTGCTTGTTGTGTGTCCTGTAGAGCGCTGGCTGCAATCCTCAGGGCTCAGTATCTCTGCGCTCCAGAGATCTGTTTACACACCCTGGGCGTGCTGAGAGGAGAGGCTGCCTGTGAGCTCCAGTCCTGGGGTGTGCAGCAGGAGAGCGGAGGAATTGGGCCTTCACTAGCTCTGAGCTCTCAGGCTGCAATGGCAATAAGCCACACAGCATCTGGAAGCAGGATGACACAGAGGGGAGAGAAACACTGTTGGTAGCTGTTCAATACCACTCAGGCAGAGAGGATAACTAAAGTGTATCTACACTGATGAAGGCACTAGAGCCCAAACGCTGGTCTGCTTGACTCAGTTTAGTTTCAGTAACACTGATGAAGGCACTAGAGCCCAAACGCTGGTCTGCTTGACTCAGTTTAGTTTCAGTAACACTGATGAAGGCACTAGAGCCCAAACGCTGGTCTGCTTGACTCAGTTTAGTTTCAGTAACACTGATGAAGGCACTAGCTGTACTGGGCTGCTTGTCTCAGAGGTCTTTTGGACTCTGCAGTGGTTTGTTTGAAGTATCTGAAGAGAGTCAGGGATGCTTGTTCTGTGTGTTTATATTGGGATGTCTTTCCTGAGTCTTGCTGGGAGGTGTTGACAGAGACACAGTGGAGACACACCAGCTCCTCTCACTTCCTCCTTCTCCCAGGGGGACTCTGCGTGTGTCAGTGTGTGAGTCACTAAGTCATTATTATGTATTATAGAAGTCTCTCATAATAAAAGCAAACATGTGGCAAGCACAGTAAAAAAAAAAAAAAAAAAAAAAAGAAAAACGTGGTAAACTAACCCTTATAAAAGTGTAAAAGTTTGTTATAAAAATATAACCATGATAAAGCCATGGTAAAATTGCACAAATACCATGGTCAACTAGGGCTTTCTGTGTGTGTGTCTGTCTGTGTGTGTGTCTGTGTGTCTGTGTTGTGTCTCTGTAATATGTATCTGTGCTATGTCTAGGTGTGTGTCTCTGTGTATGTCTCTGTGTGTGCTGTGTCTCTCTGTGTGTCTCTCTGTGTGTGTCTCTGTGTGTGTTTCTGTGTGTGTGTCTCTGTGTTTGTCTCTGTGTTGTATGTCTGTAGTATATCTCTGTATGTGTCTCTTTGTGTGTTTCTCTGTGTGTTTCTTTGTGTGTGTCTCTGTGTGTGTTTCTCTGTGTGTGTCTGTGTGTGTGTCTCTGTGTGTGCTGTGTCTCTTTGTGTGTGTCTCTGTGTTGTGTGTCTGTAGTATGTCTCTGTTGCTCTGCCCTGTTTGTCCTGCTGTGCTATGTGTCTTGTTTCGTTGATTTACTGCTCTGCTGTGTTGAGGGAGGAATGATTGTCGCACTTTGGACCGTTCAACGTTTCTACCAGAACCAGAGGATGTAATAAAACCTTGTTGCTCTAATCAAATCGCTTGCTGGTATTAATGTATCACGGTTCCAATCACCCATCAGTTATATCTTACAGGATATGACAGGCTCTGTATTAATAGAGGGGATCGTATCTTACAGGATCAGATATGACAGGCTCTGTATTAATAGAGGGGATCGTATCTTACAGGATCAGATATGACAGGCTCTGTATTAATAGAGGGGATCGTATCTTACAGGATCAGATATGACAGGCTCTGTATTAATAGAGGGGATCGTATCTTACAGGATCAGATATGACAGGCTCTGTATTAATAGAGGGGATCATATCTTGTGGCAGTGTGTGTGTGTTAATGAGAGATGGCACAGGGCATCAGGCAGGGCAGTGTGTGTGTTATTGAGAGATGGCACAGGGCAGGCAGGCAGGGCAGTGTGTGTTAATGAGAGATGGCACAGGGCAGGCAGGCAGGGCAGTGTGTGTGTTAATGAGAGATGGCACAGGGCAGGCAGGCAGGGCAGTGTGTGTGCTAATGAGAGATGGCACAGGGCAGGCAGGCAGGGCAGTGTGTGTGTTAATGAGAGATGGCACAGGGCAGGCAGGCAGGGCAGTGTGTGTGTTAATGAGAGATGGCACAGGGCAGGCAGGCAGGGCAGTGTGTGTGTTAATGAGAGATGGCACAGGGCAGGCAGGCAGGGCAGTGTGTGTGTTATTGAGAGATGGCACAGGGCAGGCAGGCAGGGCAGTGTGTGTGTTAATGAGAGATGGCACAGGGCAGGCAGGCAGGGCAGTGTGTGTGTTAATCAGATGGCACAGGGCAGGCAGGCAGGGCAGTGTGTGTGTTAATGAGAGATGGCACAGGGCAGGCAGGCAGGGCAGTGTGTGTGTTATTGAGAGATGGCACAGGGCAGGCAGGCAGGGCAGTGTGTGTGTTAATGAGAGATGGCACAGGGCAGGCAGGCAGGGCAGTGTGTGTGTTAATGAGAGATGGCACAGGGCAGGCAGGCAGGGCAGTGTGTGTGTTATTGAGAGATGGCACAGGGCAGGCAGGCAGGGCAGTGTGTGTGTTATTGAGAGATGGCACAGGGCAGGCAGGCAGGGCAGTGTGTGTGTTGATGAGAGATGGCACAGGGCAGGCAGGCAGGGCAGTGTGTGTGTTAATGAGAGATGGCACAGGGCAGGCAGGCAGGGCAGTGTGTGTGTTGATGAGAGATGGCACAGGGCAGGCAGGCAGGGCAGTGTGTGTGTTATTGAGAGATGGCACAGGGCAGGCAGGCAGGGCAGTGTGTGTGTTAATGAGAGATGGCACAGGGCAGGCAGGCAGGGCAGTGTGTGTGTTAATGAGAGATGGCACAGGGCAGGCAGGCAGGGCAGTGTGTGTGTTAATGAGAGATGGCACAGGGCAGGCAGGCAGGGCAGTGTGTGTGTTATTGAGAGATGGCACAGGGCAGGCAGGCAGGGCAGTGTGTGTGTTAATGAGAGATGGCACAGGGCAGGCAGGCAGGGCAGTGTGTGTGTTAATGAGAGATGGCACAGGGCAGGCAGGCAGGGCAGTGTGTGTGTTAATGAGAGATGGCACAGGGCAGGCAGGCAGGGCAGTGTGTGTGTTAATGAGAGATGGCACAGGGCAGGCAGGCAGGGCAGTGTGTGTGTTATTGAGAGATGGCACAGGGCAGGCAGGCAGGGCAGTGTGTGTGTTGATGAGAGATGGCACAGGGCAGGCAGGCAGGGCAGTGTGTGTGTTATTGAGAGATGGCACAGGGCAGGCAGGCAGGGCAGTGTGTGTGTTATTGAGAGATGGCACAGGGCAGGCAGGCAGGGCAGTGTGTGTGTTATTGAGAGATGGCACAGGGCAGGCAGGCAGGGCAGTGTGTGTGTTAATGAGAGATGGCACAGGGCAGGCAGGCAGGGCAGTGTGTGTGTTAATGAGAGATGGCACAGGGCAGGCAGGCAGGGCAGTGTGTGTGTTAATGAGAGATGGCACAGGGCAGGCAGGCAGGGCAGTGTGTGTGTTAATCAGATGGCACAGGGCAGGCAGGCAGGGCAGTGTGTGTGTTAATGAGAGATGGCACAGGGCAGGCAGGCAGGGCAGTGTGTGTGTTATTGAGAGATGGCACAGGGCAGGCAGGCAGGGCAGTGTGTGTGTTATTGAGAGATGGCACAGGGCAGGCAGGCAGGGCAGTGTGTGTGTTAATGAGAGATGGCACAGGGCAGGCAGGCAGGGCAGTGTGTGTGTTAATGAGAGATGGCACAGGGCAGGCAGGCAGGGCAGTGTGTGTGTTATTGAGAGATGGCACAGGGCAGGCAGGCAGGGCAGTGTGTGTGTTAATGAGAGATGGCACAGGGCAGGCAGGCAGGGCAGTGTGTGTGTTAATGAGAGATGGCACAGGGCAGGCAGGCAGGGCGGTGTGTGTGTTAATGAGAGATGGCACAGGGCAGGCAGGCAGGGCAGTGTGTGTTATTGAGAGATGGCACAGGGCAGGCAGGCAGGGCAGTGTGTGTGCTAATGAGAGATGGCACAGGGCAGGCAGGCAGGGCAGTGTGTGTGTTAATGAGAGATGGCACAGGGCAGGCAGGCAGGGCAGTGTGTGTGTTAATGAGAGATGGCACAGGGCAGGCAGGCAGGGCAGTGTGTGTGTTAATGAGAGATGGCACAGGGCAGGCAGGCAGGGCAGTGTGTGTGTTAATGAGATGGCACAGGGCAGGCAGGCAGGGCAGTGTGTGTGTTATTGAGAGATGGCACAGGGCAGGCAGGCAGGGCAGTGTGTGTGTTATTGAGAGATGGCACAGGGCAGGCAGGCAGGGCAGTGTGTGTGTTATTGAGAGATGGCACAGGGCAGGCAGGCAGGGCAGTGTGTGTGTTATTGAGAGATGGCACAGGGCAGGCAGGCAGGGCAGTGTGTGTGTTAATGAGAGATGGCACAGGGCAGGCAGGCAGGGCAGTGTGTGTGTTAATGAGAGATGGCACAGGGCAGGCAGGCAGGGCAGTGTGTGTGTTAATCAGAGCACATTCATTGATCTGTAAGTTGCACACTGACAGTTTAAAAATGTTCAAATGTTTGACATATCTTCTCCCATCTCTCCTTCATCTCTTCCCATCTTACCTTCTCACCATTCACTCTTCTCCCCATCCCCTCTTCTCCCCCCCTCTCCTGTCAGTGTTGGAGATCATGCGGCTTGTGATGAAGCGGGATCTCTTCGTGGCCGACACTCACATCCTGGAACTGGAGCGGGAGTGCGAGAGAGAGGGCGGGGCTGGGGGCGGGGATGGGGGCGTGGCTGAGGAAGCGGGTGGGCAGGGCCGGGACAGCGGCCGTAAGTTGAAGGACGTGGAGCTGCTGTACGAGGCGCTGCTCAAGGAGCTGGGGGAGGTGGTGCGTGAGTCCTTGCTCCCCAACAGCCCTGCCCCACCCCCTGCGCTGCCCCTGCTGCTCCAGGTCATCGAGCAGGAGGAACGGGCTGACAGAGAGTGGGCTGAGAGGGAGGCCGGGGGCCCGGAGGGCCTCTCCAGGCCCCGGCAGCTCCGCAGGAAGTGGAAGGAGAGTGTGGCGGAGTCGGCCAGCAGCAGGCTCCCGTGTAGGGGTGACGCTGTGGCCCTGGCCGGGTTCCTGGGGGCTCTGAGCGAACGCGTGGTACAGGACCTCTGTACTGTGAAGAGGAACACACTGCCCTGCTACCCCCCCGAGTATGAGGCTTTCGCGGTGCACCTGCAGAGCTACCATCAGGCCGTGGGGCAGAGACTGAGAGAGGCGGCCGCAGCTGAGCTGGACATCACTGAGCTGCACACACTGCTGGACTGGGTGCACAACACTTACTGCAGGTCAGAGAACTCACTCTCACACTCTCACACACACACACTCTCACACACACACAATCTCACACTCTCACACACTCAAACACACACACACACACACACTCATACTCACACACACACACACTCTCTCACACATTCTCACACACACACACTCTCTCTCACACGCACACTCTCACACACTCTCACACACACACACTCACACATTCTTTCTCACACACACACACACACACACACACACTCGCACATTCTTTCTCACACACACACACACACACACACACACACACACACACACACACACACACACACACTCTTTCTCACACACACACTCACTCTCACACACTCACACGTACTGCTTGCTGATTGCTGACCATTTGCCCGTTCTGTCCTCTGTATTTCAGGGAGGTACTCGATCACTCTGCCTTCAAGGAGCTCACATCCAGATCCCAGCTGTCTCCTCTACTGCCCCTCGACACCCTCAGCAAGCTGGAGAGAGACTACATCAGCTTCGTCAAGGTGAGGGAGCAGGGGCTGGTAATCACACAGGGGCTGTAGCTGACTCAGGGTAGTGCTGGTAATTACACAGGAGCTGTAGCTGACTCAGGGCAGTGCTAGTAATCACAAAGGGGCTGTAGCTGACTCAGGGTAGTGCTGGCAATCACACAGGGGCTGTAGCTGACTCAGGGCAGTGCTGGTAATCACACAGGGGCTGTAGCTGACTCAGGGCAGTGCTGGTAATCACACAGGGGCTGTAGCTGACTCAGGGTAGTGCTGGTAATCACACAGGGGCTGTAGCTGACTCAGGGCAGTGCTGGTAATCACACAGGGGCTGTAGCTGACTCAGGGCAGTGCTGGTAATCACACAGGGGCTGTAGCTGACTCAGGGCAGTGCTGGTAATCACACAGGGGCTGTAGCTGACTCAGGGCAGTGCTGGTAATCACACAGGGGCTGTAGCTGACTCAGGGCAGTGCTGGTAATCACACAGGGGCTGTAGCTGACTCAGGGCAGTGCTGGTAATCACACAGGGGCTGTAGCTGACTCAGGGTAGTGCTGGTAATCACACAGGGGCTGTAGCTGACTCAGGGCAGTGCTGGTAATCACACAGGGGCTGTAGCTGACTCAGGGCAGTGCTGGTAATCACACAGGGGCTGTAGCTGACTCAGGGCAGTGCTGGTAATCACACAGGGGCTGTAGCTGACTCAGGGCAGTGCTGGTAATCACACAGGGGCTGTAGCTGACTCAGGGCAGTGCTGGTAATCACACAGGGGCTGTAGCTGACTCAGGGCAGTGCTGGTAATCACACAGGGGCTGTAGCTGACTCAGGGCAGTGCTGGTAATCACACAGGGGCTGTAGCTGACTCAGGGCAGTGCTGGTAATCACACAGGGGCTGTAGCTGACTCAGGGCAGTGCTGGTAATCACACAGGGGCTGTAGCTGACTCAGGGCAGTGCTGGTAATCACACAGGGGCTGTAGCTGACTCAGGGCAGTGCTGGTAATCACACAGGGGCTGTAGCTGACTCAGGGCAGTGCTGGTAATCACACAGGGGCTGTAGCTGACTCAGGGCAGTGCTGGTAATCACACAGGGGCTGTAGCTGACTCAGGGCAGTGCTGGTAATCACACAGGGGCTGTAGCTGACTCAGGGCAGTGCTGGTAATCACACAGGGGCTGTAGCTGACTCAGGGCAGTGCTGGTAATCACACAGGGGCTGTAGCTGACTCAGGGCAATGCTGATAATCACACAGGGGCTGTAGCTGACTCAGTGAGTGTTGTGAGGTACAGCCAGGATAAGAAGCTGTGTACACACTCCTTTCTTGGAGTGGGGAGGGTGTGTAAAGAACTCTCTGATATCAGTACTAGGTGTTAAGGTCTGTTTGCCCAAAGGAAACGGTGACAGGGGAGCTGTCTCAGGACCTGGAGGCTGAGGAGAGGCGCTGGGGAGAGTCTCTGCAGATCGAGGAGTATCAGAGCAGCCTGGCCAGCAACGTTATCGCGGTACAGAACCTGAACCACAGTCTGAGCTGCGTGTGCACTGCATTCAATCAACTGATACACTGCATTCAATCAAGTGATACACTGCATTCAATCAAGTGATACACTGCATTCAATCAACTGATACACTGCATTCAATCAACTGATACACTGCATTCAATCAACTGATACACTGCATTCAATCAACTGATACACTGCATTCAATCAACTAATACACTGCATTCAATCAACTGATACACTGCATTCAATCAACTGATACACTGCATTCAATCAACTGATACACTGCATTCAATCACACAATCGCATAGCAAAGTGTAACAAAGCACATTGAAAGCATGGAAAAGGACAGGCAAGCATTGTAAAGCACAGATAGGTATATAAAGCATATTAATAAACAGACCATGGTAAACTAACCATTATAAAAGTGTTCATTAGAAGTACAGCAAAGTGTAATCAAGCATTATAAAGAAGAGGTAAGCATTGCAAAGCACAGAGGTAAAGCAAATTTAAAAACAAACCATAGTAAAATATAGTAAATGCATAGTGTATAAGTATAGGGAGAGCTGCAGAAATACCATTGTAAACTTTTAGAAGGGATTGTCTGTCACAGCTTTGCATTGAAACACCTGTATTACAGTCAGTGCTGTCACACTGTCACGTGATTGCGCTACACGATCTGTATTAACCATTATCATAACGTCCTCTTAATAAATACCCAGTCACATCAATTACAACATAGCCCCGGGCTTTAAACTCTCCTGTGACGTGATGGTGTCAGTGAGGGGATCAGCGGTATTGTCCAGTGACTCCATCACTCCTGCCAAATCATAACACCAGAGAGTAACGCCATTGCTTTAATACCCTGTCACTCTAACTGATAGAGGCAGCTCCATTGCTTTAATACCCTGTCACTCTAACTGATAGAGGCAGCTCCATTGCTTTAATACCCTGTCACTCTAACTGATAGAGGCAGCTCCATTGCTTTAATCCCCTGTCACTCTAACTGATAGAGGGAGCTCCATTGCTTTAATACCCTGTCACTCTAACTGATAGAGGCAGCTCCATTGCTTTAATACCCTGTCACTCTAACTGATAGAGGCAGCTCCATTGCTTTAATACCCTGTCACTCTAACTGATAGAGGCAGCTCCATTGCTTTAATCCCCTGTCACTCTAACTGATAGAGGGAGCTCCATTGCTTTAATACCCTGTCACTCTAACTGATAGAGGCAGCTCCATTGCTTTAATACCCTGTCACTCTAACTGATAGAGGCAGCTCCATTGCTTTAATACCCTGTCACTCTAACTGATAGAGGCAGCTCCATTGCTTTAATACCCTGTCACTCTAACTGACAGAGGCAGCTCCATTGCTTTAATACCCTGTCACTCTAACTGATAGAGGCAGCTCCATTGCTTTAATACCCTGTCACTCTAACTGATAGAGGCAGCTCCATTGCTTTAATACCCTGTCACTCTAACTGATAGAGGCAGCTCCATTGCTTTAATACCCTGTCACTCTAACTGATAGAGGCAGCTCCATTGCTTTAATACCCTGTCACTCTAACTGATAGAGGCAGCTCCATTGCTTTAATACCCTGTCACTCTAACTGATAGAGGCAGCTCCATTGCTTTAATACCCTGTCACTCTAACTGATAGAGGCAGCTCCATTGCTTTAATACCCTGTCACTCTAACTGATAGAGGCAGCTCCATTGCTTTAATCCCCTGTCACTCTAACTGATAGAGGCAGCTCCATTGCTTTAATACCCTGTCACTCTAACTGACAGAGGCAGCTCCATTGCTTTAATACCCTGTCACTCTAACTGATAGAGGCAGCTCCATTGCTTTAATACCCTGTCACTCTAACTGATAGAGGCAGCTCCATTGCTTTAATACCCTGTCACTCTAACTGATAGAGGCAGCTCCATTGCTTTAATACCCTGTCACTCTAACTGATAGAGGCAGCTCCATTGCTTTAATACCCTGTCACTCTAACTGATAGAGGCAGCTCCATTGCTTTAATACCCTGTCACTCTAACTGATAGAGGCAGCTCCATTGCTTTAATACCCTGTCACTCTAACTGATAGAGGCAGCTCCATTGCTTTAATACCCTGTCACTCTAACTGATAGAGGCAGCTCCATTGCTTTAATACCCTGTCACTCTAACTGATAGAGGCAGCTCCATTGCTTTAATACCCTGTCACTCTAACTGATAGAGGCAGCTCCATTGCTTTAATACCCTGTCACTCTAACTGATAGAGGCAGCTCCATTGCTTTAATCCCCTGTCACTCTAACTGATAGAGGCAGCTCCATTGCTTTAATACCCTGTCACTCTAACTGATAGAGGCAGCTCCATTGCTTTAATACCCTGTCACTCTAACTGATAGAGGCAGCTCCATTGCTTTAATACCCTGTCACTCTAACTGATAGAGGCAGCTCCATTGCTTTAATACCCTGTCACTCTAACTGATAGAGGCAGCTCCATTGCTTTAATACCCTGTCACTCTAACTGATAGAGGCAGCTCCATTGCTTTAATACCCTGTCACTCTAACTGATAGAGGCAGCTCCATTGCTTTAATACCCTGTCACTCTAACTGATAGAGGCAGCTCCATTGCTTTAATACCCTGTCACTCTAACTGATAGAGGCAGCTCCATTGCTTTAATACCCTGTCACTCTAACTGATAGAGGCAGCTCCATTGCTTTAATACCCTGTCACTCTAACTGATAGAGGCAGCTCCATTGCTTTAATACCCTGTCACTCTAACTGATAGAGGCAGCTCCATTGCTTTAATACCCTGTCACTCTAACTGATAGAGGCAGCTCCATTGCTTTAATACCCTGTCACTCTAACTGATAGAGGCAGCTCCATTGCTTTAATACCCTGTCACTCTAACTGATAGAGGCAGCTCCATTGCTTTAATACCCTGTCACTCTAACTGATAGAGGCAGCTCCATTGCTTTAATACCCTGTCACTCTAACTGACAGAGGCAGCTCCATTGCTTTAATACCCTGTCACTCTAACTGATAGAGGCAGCTCCATTGCTTTAATACCCTGTCACTCTAACTGATAGAGGCAGCTCCATTGCTTTAATACCCTGTCACTCTAACTGATAGAGGCAGCTCCATTGCTTTAATACCCTGTCACTCTAACTGATTTATTTATGGCGTTTCTATATTGCTTTTTATACAAAAGTATCACAAAGCATTGTTCAGTAGCAGAAAAAAGAACAAACCACAATGCATTTGTATAGCAAGTCACACATACAACTGCCACAATCAGGGCATGTAAATAACAGTATGCACATAATAATAAAAAAGCAGCAATTTTAAACTTACATTAAACTGATAGAGGAAGCTCCATTGCTTTAATAACCTGTCTGTAACTGAGAGAGGTTCTCACCCTGTCTCACTCTGTAGTGTGTGTTCCTCCCTGTCTCACTGTAATGTGTGCTCCCCCCTGTCTCACTCCGTACTGTGTGTTCCTCCCTGTCTCACTCTGTAGTGTGTTCCTCCCTGTCTCACTCTACAGTGTGTGTTCCTCCCTGTCCCACCCTGTAGTGTGTGTTCCTCCCTGTCTCACTCTGTAGTGTGTGTTCCTCTCTGTCTCACTCTGTAGTGTGTTCATGTCTCACCCTGTAGTGTGTTCCTCCCTGTCTCACTCTGTAGTGTGTTCATGTCTCACCCTGTAGTGTGTGTTCCTCCCTGTCTCATTCTGTAGTGTGTGTTTCTCCCTGTCTCACTCTGCAGTGTGTGTTTCTCCCTGTCTCACTCTGTAGTTCATGTTCCTCCCTGTCTCACTCTGTAGTGTGTTCCTGTCTCACTCTGTAGTGTGTGTTCCTCCCTGTCTCACTCTGTACTATGTGTTCCTCACTGTCTCACTCTGTAGTGTGTGTTCCTCCCTGTCTCACTCTGTACTATGTGTTCCTCACTGTCTCACTCTGTAGTGTGTGTTCCTCCCTGTCTCACTCTGTAGTGTGTGTTCCTCCCTGTCTCACTCTGTAGTGTGTGCTCCCCCTGTCTCACTCTGTAGTGTGTTCCTGTCTCACTCTGTAGTGTGTGTTCCTCCCTGTCTCACTCTGTAGTGTGTTCCCTGTCTCACTCTGTAGTGTGTTCCTCCATGTCTCACTCTGTAGTGTGTGTTCCTCCCTGTCTCACTCTGCAGTGTGTGTTTCTCCCTGTCTCACTCTGTAGTGTGTGTTCCTCCCTGTCTCACTCTGTAGTGTGTGTTCCTCCCTGTCTCACTCTGTAGTGTGTTCCTGTCTCTCCCTGTCTCACTCTGTAGTGTGTGTTTCTCCCTGTCTCACTCTGTAGTGTGTGTTCCTCCCTGTCTCACTCTGTAGTGTGTGTTTCTCCCTGTCTCACTCTGTAGTGTGTGTTCCTCCCTGTCTCACTCTGTAGTTTATGTTCCTCCCTGTCTCACTCTGCAGTGTGTGTTTCTCCCTGTCTCACTCTGTAGTGTGTGTTACTCCCTGTCTCACTCTGTAGTGTGTGTTACTCCCTGTCTCACTCTGTAGTGTGTGTTTCTCCATGTCTCACTCTGTTTCTTTGTCTGCAGAAGCTGCAGATTCACCTGGACAGGGCCTCCGGCATCACTGCGGAGCTGGGGGCGCGCGTGGCTCACTGCTGCCTCTCTGGCCTGGCTGACTTCCTGCAGAG